>NC_056743.1:874076288-874196288 GCF_019279795.1 Protopterus annectens | reverse complement strand
TATTCTGTGGTGGCTGGTTCAGTCATGGTTTGAGTCACACATGTATTTATTAAACCAGTACCACTTTTCTGATGTACCTTTATAGCCTAAAGTATCATGACAAATGCAGTATGCTATTTTTGAATGTTTGGGTATGATTGTGATGGAGCTGGCTATTCAGCAGGGGATTCCGTTAAATCCATTGGGAATTTGGGATACTGCTATCCTGCATGGCATAATGAAAAGCACTGGCTTCTAAACTGGAAGGGGCCAAGGTTATGTGCAGGCTTATATCACTTGCAGAAGTGAATGATAACCTTGTACTATGCCACCTCTTAAATGTGGCAATGAGATTGCTGGATATGTAGGAACTAAATGTAATATCCACTGTGATGCCTGTCTGGAGAACTGCCCCAACACAAATGTACTCTCAAATAAGGGTGCTATGGAAGAGAAGGATTAAAAATGAGGTGGAAAAGCTATAGATGTATTTCCCATGACCAATGTTTACAAACGGTTGCAGCAGGCTACAGTAAGAAGATTGATGCAGCATAGATGCACATATGCATTACATTTGTACATATGTGTAAGTGTGTGTGTATTATTTACACACACGCATGCATTATATGCACACATACTGTATATATATATATATATATATATATATATATATATATATATATTTATATGCATACATACATACAAAAATGCGTTGTATGTATATGCATGTGTAACTGTGTGTGTGTGTCATACACACGCATTATATGTAAATGAATGTGTAAATGTATGTGCATGTGTATTATATGTCTATCTATATGTGCATACATATACACACATACACATTATATGTGTAAGTATGTGTAAATGTGTGCATGTATGTATATTATAGATTCACACACACACAGACACACACACATGTATACAGATGTGTAAATATGTGTGTGTATGTATGTTTTTTATACATGCACACACACATGCATTATATGTATACGGATGTGTAAATGTATGTGCATCATATATATATATATATATATATATATATATATATGTATATATATATATATATATATATGTATATATATATATATATATATATATATGTATATATATATGTGTGTGTGTGTATATATATATATATATGTATATATATATATATATATATATATATATATATATGTATATATATATATATATATATATATATATATATATATATGTATATATATATATATATATATATATATATATATATATATATATATATATATATATATCAAATGTGTGTATATGTGAGGAATCAATCAGTAGAAGTGGTCGAAAGTCAGTTTCTCTGTAAGACATTTTGTCTATAACTCCATTTTATTGAATGTGGAATAGCTATAAGCAGTTTTGCAAAACAGAAGCAGAACTGGTTAGATGTGTATGAAGAAGCTTTGGCTGGTGAGTGGGGGTATATGTAGATAATCACTGCTAATCTGGTTTGTATATGTGCATTGGCAGTGATTTTGTGTGAATGGTATTTTCACTTTTCTACACAGTCGTGCAACTGAGGGGTTAATTTATTTAAGTAAGGGGAGATGTGGGTGCAGGGGGGCTTTTGCCTCGGGTACTGTGAAATGGGCTTCCTGACATTTTGCCTGAGTTCTTTCTCAGTGAAATGGTCTTTCAATGAGTTGTCTACAGCCTATATATATATATATATATATATATGTATATATATGTATATATATATATATATATATATATATATATATATATATATATATATATACATACATACACACACACACACACACACACACACATATATATATATATTGTATATATAGCTATAGATATATATTGTGTATGCGTATTTGTGTGTGTATAAAATAGGGAAATTACTTGCATATGTCATCATTCAGGTTCTTCTTCTTGACTGCTGCTAAATGTAGAAGACTCTAGTAGTCTGTACTGCACATGGATGCTATATTAGTACAGTGGTAAGTCTTGGTGCATCACTCCATTTTACTTTGTTGGCCTGTATTCTTTGTGGACTTTTCATTTTCTCCTCATGTCATTTTGGGGTTTTACTGGGGTCTCCAGTATCAGACAGTGGGAAGACCATCTGCAGTCAACTACTTGTACTGATTGACATATTCCAGTGGCATGGTAGCAGGTACTTTGACAAGCTAAGTTGCTCCTAAATATGTGGGAATTTGTGTGACTATGTGCGTGTACCTGCTTTTTTGTGTACCATACTATGGACTAACAACCTATTCATAACTGGTTCCTTTATTCAGCCTGTTGCTTATTGAGATGTGCTCCACCCCCCTGCAAACTTGATACAGAAAAAAATGAGTTTAGGATATGGATAGAATATGATACACACACACACACACACACACACACACACACATATATATATTATATATATATATATATATATATATATATATATATATATATATATATATATATATATATATATATATATATATATATATATATATATATATATATATGTATATACATACATATGCCTAAACACCCACATAGACACTTGAATGTATATGTTTGTCTGTGTATATACATACTTATTCCAGTTCGTCATATGTTCAGAAAATCATATGTGTGGAATACTGGTTTGAAGTGTTTGAGTAGTGATACAGTAACAACCTGCTGGTATTAGTTTGTGGGATGTCATGGTACAATGAGGAGTTACAATTTGCCTTTTCTTCAGTGTTGTTTGATCTGGGAGTTGTTATGTATAAGAAGCAGAATTTGTAGGGGTGCAGGGGTAGACTTGTTCCCTTCAAAAACATTTTAGTTTGTGTGCTGTGTAGATAATGTAAGTATCAATCTTTTGATCAATTTATTGAACAAGAATGTATTTACTGAACTTCATTTTTTTCAACAATATGTTAAAAATTATAGCAGGTGTATAGATGACTTGATTTTCTTGTGTGAAGGAGGGGAAACAAAAAGTGATGAGTTTATATCAGAGTTACAAAATAATAGGTTTAACCTTAAATTCATAGGTATACAAATTGGAAAAAAAGTATCATTATTGGATGTAGAGGTAGATGTATCTAACTGATATCTATATATTAAGATACATAGAAAATTTGAAGATCAAGTTAAGCACCTTAAGGCTAGAAGTTGCCATCCCCCCATACTATAGAAGCGCTCCCTATTGGAGAGTTTACTAGGTTGCATAGATTATGTAATGATACAGAAGAATTAAGACAGAATGTATAATGTTTTACTCAAGAGGGTATAGCCAGCAAATAATAGATAAGGCTTATTATAAAACTAGTCAGAGTAATACACAAGAATGTAAAAGAAATAGAGATATAATAAGTTATGATAGTGTATATAGTGTTTTTAGTGATAAAGTCATAGCTATGGTGAAATAATATTATTGGAATTTAAAAAAAAATCCCAGTAAGCAAGAGATTGGTTACCAGGTAACTTAAAATTCCTATAAAGTAGGGAGAAATATTAAAAGATTTTTAGTTAAAGGTAGATTGATTAAACCAAAAATTAAATTTTATGATGCACCAAAAACAGTTGGTACTGAAATCTGCGGTAAATGCAAAGCATGTAAGCATGTAGTTGCAGGGTTTGATAATATAAATGGTATAAAATTTAATGGAAAGGCACATTTTAGATGTGATACAGAGGGCATTATATATGCACTTAAATGCCCCTGTAATAAGTTTTATATTGGAGAAACGAAAAGGCCTTTCAAACTGAGATTGCTTGAACACATTAGAGACATGGAAAATGTTAAAATGTCTAGTCCAGTAGCAGAGCATTTTTATTATGAACATCAGAGTCAGTCTCATGTATTAGTAGGCACAATATTAGAGAAAGTTATAGATAATTATTTATACAAAAATATTAAAAATGTTTTATTATACAAAGAAGCAGTTTATATTTTAAAATTTGATACTTTGGTAGTACAAGGAATAAATGTAGATTTTCATTGGAGAGTTTTACTTTAAATAATTTTTTAAGTAATTAAATAATAGGATTATTGGATAATTGATTGAACGAATGTATTATAAATATGGAGTGTGAAGTTTGCTCAGTATTCTCCTGTGAAGGCACCAGCCGAGACGTCAGAGGAATAAACGCTGTTTTGCTTCTTCTTTGGGTCACTAGTTTGTGTTTTTTTTACTTCAGCTGTTTTCAGTTTGTGGTTTAATTGATATTTATTGTTTGTTGATATTTATGATGATATAAAATATAGAAAATGGGTCTGTTTCATAACACTGAAAACTCATTTCACTGAAACCCAAATGTTCAAACCCATTTCACTGAAAACACGTTTCACAGAAAAGTGTAGAAGTGTGTAGAATGTATGCAATGGTGCCATTTCTTATCACAGGAGTTATTAGAGAAGTGAATCTAGCACAGTACATGGATTGTGATCGTCAGCATCATGTTATACCACCAGAGCTATAAATGTCTGTTTGCTGTCAAGCTATTGTATGTTCTCAGTGGTTGTGCAATCATGGAGTTAGTATATATAAGTAAAGAGGGGTAAACTCCCCACATGGGGGGTTGCACGGAGGTTGCTTTTAGGATATACTTCTTGTGCAGGTTTTCCATGAAATAAGTTTCATTGGTATTATAGGGACGTCATATGTATATATATATATATATATATATATATATATATATATATACACATACATATATATAAATATATACATATATAAAATATATATATATATATATATATATGTAAAATCTGATGCAATCCCATTTACGTCGACACAAATTGGTCTACAGTATACACATTGACACATTACTATGCATGTGCCAAGAATTAATCTCCGATTATGCAAAACTAAAAAAAGAAAGCATTGTTTTTCAATGTGACAAGACCCCTGCATCCTCTGACCTCCTGCTAATTTTATATTCTAACTCCGAGATCACACCGTCCTCAGGGGAAAGGGTATATTCCCCAACCCAGGGATTGTCAACCTCTCATGTATTCCCCAAACCAGGGATTGTCGACCTCTCATGCCTGTCAACCATCTGTTAGTTGACCAAATTGTGTCGATTAAACAGATGTCAACCGAAATACCTTTTGTCAAAGCTACTGGGACCCATATATATATATATATATATATATATATATATATATATATATATATATATATATATATATACACACACACATATGGGTTCAGTTTATAATCTCGAGATCATAAAGCTGAAACACCACAATCCCGAATGCCCATAACTGCGAAATTCAAAATCCCGACACTTACATACACATACACACAACTGCCCCCCACATGCAAACAAAACTAACCTAGACTAGAAACAAGAAGGGCGGCTGTGCCCCCCACACCCCTACTTATATATTCTAACTCTGAGACAGCACAATCACACACACAAAGGCAACTCATACCCACACATTTCACAGCCCCTTGCACACACACATCACAACCAGAACACACACTAACATACACTATAGCAGATAACCTACACACTCATACAGACTTAACTGCACTTACATCCATTCATACAATGCAACACCAGAAGCTCCAAACTTCAGGATTTCGAATTAGATTCAAATTTGGTATTTCAGTTTTTCGAGATTCTAAAGGGAACCCATACATATATATATATATATATATATATATATGTATATGTATATATATATATATATATATATATATATATATATATATATATATATATATATATATATATATATATATACATATATATATATATATATATATGTATGTATACATATATATATATATATATATATATATATATATATATATATATATATATATATATATATATGTATATATATGTATATATATATATGTATATATATGTATATATATGTATATATATATGTATATATATATATATATATATATATATATATATATATATATATATATATATATATACATATGTGTGTGTGTGTGGTTTATATATATATATATCTGTATAAATACATGGCAATGTATATATAATATGCATATGCACACATACACACACATACACACACACACTTGTGCATGTGCGTGTGTGTCTCTCTCTCTCTCTCTCTCCATAAATATATATATATATATATATATATATATATATATATATAAATATATCATACACAGACGTGCACAAGCATAGTACATACTGTGGTATTATTTTTTCACATTTTGGCACAGTCTGTCACAGTGTGAGGTATTGCCAGGTATGCCAGGAGAAGTAGGGCAGTGGATGTGTAACATATGCCAGCACAGCTAGCTGGAATTTTGTAAAGAATTGTATATCAAATTGATTTGTACAGATGCTTGTGCTGAAAAATGTATTTGTAAAGCTGCTTATTTTAAAAATGTACCAATAGTGTGTTCTGCTGGACAGAAAAAGAAATACACTTGTAAGTCAGACTGTATTATAACTATTGAAATTAATATTGTAACAGAGGATACTGGAAGAGAAAAGGTTAAGCTCAGCCCCAGCTAACTTTGAAAAATAAAATGTAATTAAATTAGTTAATTTAGGCCATAAAGATTGTATTTTATAGTTCTGATTGTAGTCAGAGATGAAATGCCTGTGCCAGAGAATAGTTTATTAGCTTCTGTAGGAAGAGTAGGAAGAGGGCAAGTGCCTCTATGTGTGTGTATTATTGACACATACGTGTGAGATTCTGGGTCAGTTGCCAGGGAAGGGGGTAGTATGGGAACCAAAAGTCAGATGACGATATGTATGTGATGTCATTCTGTAATCCAGGGCAAAAATTATGTTTTAATACTAGATGAGACTGAAGTCTCAGAACACTCTGTTTTTGAAACTTGACATAGAAGGATCACTCACCCACTTCATCTTGCCTTGCTTCAGTAAGTGAACTAGGGAATGGTAATTCTTTAGATCAGGCAGGAAAATATAGTGAGATTAGTTAAGTACTGTTTTTCTGTATCTGTGTGAATCTATTCATCTGTGGTATTTTAATATTTCTTGTTATTGAAACTTTGGTGTTTATTTTCAGTAGATATTTAGTATTTTCCTGTTCATTTCTTATTTCTTATTAAATATATTTAAACTTTTCATTGTGGCTTGTTCTTTAGAGAATATTTTAACCTTTGAGAGTACTTCTTTCTTTTTGGTGACTCTGTGGCCACTCCTGAAATCCTTACTGCACTGGTGAAACACTATCATTGGTATTGATATTAATTTCACTCATTATAATTCTGTACCCTTGTAAGAGCCTTAGAGTAGCTGGCATTGGAGTGTCTGATGACAGTGTAACTACCTTATAGTCTGAGCATAAGGAACCATAGTTAGAAAATCTGTGCCAGCCTTTCCCAGGTGAGTTTCTGTGTGTGTGAAAATAAAATCTCAGTGTGTGTGTGTGTGTGTGTGTGTGTGTGTGTGTGTGTGTGTGTGTGTGTGTGTGTGTGTGTGTGTGTGTGTGTGTGTGTATCAGCTGCTTGGAGCAGGGACACAGAGCACTGGTTTCACAGAGAGAGTGGTGGAGGACTTGGCTTGAACATTTGGCTGAGGACTCAACTCTATAGCTGTGCCAGTGGGAAGTCTTATTGGAGACCTGGAGAAAGAGAGAGGAATCTAGACCTTGGACTCAGTGTGTTCCATTTGTGCTCTTAATTGTTCTTCATGCAGAGCGCTGCATCTGGAAATACTGGATTTATCCATTTTTGTTCCATGTGGACATCTCTCTCCATTGTCAGTGGTGAGGACTCAGGCTCCTTGATTACTAGCCCAGAGTGAGGACATCACATATTGGTGAGCAGTGGTGTGGATATTAATTGAACGTCTGCAGCCTGTAGGCAATTGTCACTGAAGGTGTGTGTATTCTCAGCCGCCGCAAGGTAAACTTTCAGAGTTTCATTTCACAGCAGTTTTATTTATTTATCTATTTATTTATTTGTTAGTTTAGTTTTAGTCAGGGAAAGCAGGCAAAGATGTCAGCAAAGGATTATTGCAAGCTGACAAAGTGCCAGTTGGCCAAGGTGCGCAAAGCCAAAGGACTGGTGCTGCCAACCTGACTAAAAAAGAAATTATTGCAGCATTAGTCGCAGCTCAGACCAGCAACCAGGATTATACCTACTCTGGTGATGGGGATTTGCAGCCCTCAGAAACAGGGCAGTTCACCTTTTTTGCAGAGGACTTAAAAATCCATCTGGAGTTAAAGGCCAAATGTTTGGAATTAGAATCAGGAGAGAAAGACTGTGGCATTTGGAAGCTGAAAAAAAGAAGAAACAGATGGAAGTTATAATCAACAGAAATACTGTGGTGTCTGGAGGCTGAAGAAAATGAGAAGCAGCGTCAGCATGAGAGGGAGATGCTGACTCTTCACGAAGGTCATGAAGGGACTGGAAAAGGGAATAACTGAACCCCAGATGCAATAAAGGTCAGTAAATTTCTTTCACAGTTTACAGAGGGTGATAATTTTGATAGTTTTATTCATATTTTTGAAAGAGTGTATAAACAGTATAATGTTGACCAAGGGCTTTGGTTCCTGACCCCACTACTCCATGATAAAGCTTTAACTGCTGTTTCTAAATTGTCTGATATTGATTGTTTAAACTATGAAACAGTAAAACAATGTTTACTAGAATGCTTTAAGTTAACACCTGAACCTTACAGAAAAAAAGTTTCGTGAGCATAGACGCATGATTATATTGTTGAGGTAAGCACTTATTTGCATAGGTGGTTGAGTGAGTGTCAGGGTGCCAGATTTGAAGGGCTGGCAGACCTTTTGAAGAGGGAGAGGGGAGCAAGCCCTTAGCACTTTGCCTAAGGACTTGAGAATCTGGTTGGCTATCCATTAATGTAACTCTGCAGATGAGCTGGGGAAAAAACGGGATCTCTACTTAGCAAGCAGAGCATCACTGCACAGGAAGGGGATACCCAGTGCTGCACATAGATATAAGGCAACCCATGATGGACAGCATAAACTACCTCAATAGAGTCCACCAGTAACAGGGGAAGCCACTAGTGCAGGTACTTGGCCAGGATCAAGGATTAAATATTTTAAATGTAACCAGTGGGGCCATGTATAGATTTCCATGGAAGCAAGGTGAGGAACAAAAGGTGGGGAGCCAGTAAATGGGAATGACAGAATGCCAGTGGTAAGTTGTCTGGAGACAACAGGATTACCAAACTATCACCAGAGTTTATATTCTATCTTAGTGGATGGAAAACAGGCCACCAACACAGCCTCTGACATAACCATTATGAAGCCTGCAGTAATTAAAGAGGAGCAGTACTTGCTTGGGCAGTCCACTCCAGCCAGAGATTTAGGAGGGATCCCATTTCAAATGCCTTTGGCCAGGGTTCACCTTGGCTGGGAGGGTGGAAAAGGAAGCAAGCAAGTAGGTGTGTTTGAGGCTATCCCTGCAGATGTCTTGATAGGGAATTATGTGGGTAATACAGTACCTTGTGTGCGTGAAGTTACACTCAGTCAGGCTTGGAAACAGGCATATGGTTCTGGTAGCCTGGGGGAGACCCAGACAGACCCCATACCTGAAGATAGGGCTGGTAAGGTAGCTATTTCAGGGAGGGAGCTACCCTGTAGTAGTGAGCTTGAAGGTGAGCCAGAGCTGCTAGTAGATACTGATGTTCCCTGGGACAGAGTGACTGCAAGGGCAGAGGTGAGTAGTAGTACCCAAGCTGACAGTGAGCCACTGCTGTCAGAGGATACCAGACTTCCTGTGGAAGGGCAGCTGAGAAGGGTTACAAAGATTGATTTGAGACAGGCTAAGCTTTCAGACCCTACACTAAGAGGCTTGAAGGAGGTAGCTAGGGAGACACCTGATCCTCAAGGGAAAAGGGGAGTCTGTATATTGGAACAAAAGGTTACTGTATAGAGAGTGGACCCCTGAGGGATGGCTAGAGAGTGAGGTAATACAGGAGTTGGTAGTGCCTAGAGCCCTACCATTTAGCACACCAAGCTATAACCCATGACATTCCTTTTGCAGGTCATATGGGCATAAAGTGTACCAAGAGATGTGTTGTTCAGAACTTTTATTGTCCTGAGATTGCAAAGGATGTAACAGGGTACAGCAGGACCTGTGAGCAGTGCCAAAAAGCAGGCAAGGCAGGAAACAAGGTCAAAGCTCCTTTGATACCTTTACCTGTGATTGAGGAGCCATTTCAGAGTGTAGCTATGGATAATGTGGGGCCTCTAAATACCATAAGTTCCACAGGGAAGAAGTATATCCTGGTGTTAGTAGATTCATCCTCATAATCAGCCCCCTTTTCCCCATTTTTCTACATGGGGTCAGAGTATTGTGTTAACTGTTGCCAACTCTCTCGATTCAGTGCCACACTCCTGCCTTCTTCAACACTCATGCCTAACTGTCACAGATCTTCTTTCACAAAATCCATCCACCTCTTTGCTGGATGTCCTTGCTTCCTCTTATCTTCTTCCTGTGTGTCCCATCTTCCTCACCAGATTGTCTTCTGATTTTCTACACGTGCCCAAACCACCATAAGCTGTTCTCCTTGATCTTTTCTGCAATTGGAGCTACTTTGGCTTCTGCTCTTATGTCCTCATTTCTTCATCTGTCCCACAGTGTGGATCCTACTACCTTTCTCAGGCACTTAATTTCCATCACCTCTAGCTTCTTCAACTGTTCTGCCTTTACTGCCCAGGTTTCTGTACCATACAGTAGTACTGGTCGCACCACTGTTGTACACTTTACTTTTCAGCTTCTTTGGCATTCTTCTGACATAGACTACACCTGATACTCCATGCCAGTTGGCTGCAGCCCCTCTGATTCTAGCTTTGACCTCTTCATTCAGACTACCCTTCTCCTCAACTACCCCTCCCAGATACTTGAAGCTGTTTACCTGTTCCACTATCTTCCCTTCTAGCTGTATTCTCAGCTTCTTCTGATTTCCCCAATTTGCTGCCATTACCACAGTCTTATCTGTGCTTAGTTTCATCCCATGTGCCTTCAGATTTGCATTCCATTCTCCTATCCTTTGCTGAAGTTCTAGCTCAGAGTCTGTCTGTACTGCCACATCATCTGCATGCAGCAGCTTTGTAGATCTGTCCCCTCCAACCTGTTTACTAATGTAGTCCATCACCAGTATAAACAGCAGGTGTCTCAGAGCTGAACCCTGATGTACACCCACTCTCACTGGGAATCTCTTTGTGAGGCTGAACACTGTTCGTACTTGAGTGATTGGGTCCTTGTACATAGCCTTCACTAATTCTACCAATGTTTCTGGGACTTCAAACCACCACAGTACTGCCCAGATCAGCTTTCTTGGGACCTTGTCATATGCCTTCTCCAAGTCTAGAAATGCATAGTTGGTCTCTCTCCTCATTTCTAGCTTCTTCTCAAGTATCTGTCTCAGTGCAAATATTGGGTCAATTGTTCTGCATCCTGATCTGAATCCAAACTGCTCATCTCCCATCTTACATCCTATTACTACTATGTGTATCCATTTATCAGTCACCCTCTACAGAACTGTCATGCAATGTGATAATGTAATAGTAGTAGATTATGCTACTAGATATCCTGAGGCAGAAATACTGACTGACAAAGGTGCCAATTTCATGTCAGACCTGCTGACTTGCCTGTGGAAGCACTGTGGGGTGAAGCTCCTAAAGACCACCCCCTACCACCCCCAGACTAATGGTCTTATGGAGAGGTTAAACTCTATACTAAAGACCATGCTATGGGCATTTGTATGCCATTTTAAGAGAGAGTGGGACAACTATTTACTGCATCTGCTGTTTGCGTACAGGAGAGGTACCCCAGAATCTACAGGTTTTTCACCCTTTGAGTTGCTGAATTGGCATAGGATGAGGGGGCCTTTAGATTTGACTCGTGATGAGTGGGGAGGATGAATGTGAATCTTACAAGGAGTCTGTTGTGGCATGTGTTCAGAACAAGGGTTAGGGAGCTCATGGACTTGGCCCAGGAGGACCTGGCAGGAGCCCAACAGCAGAAAAAGGTCTGGTATGACAGGAATTCTTCAGCCTGAGAGTATGTTCTGGGACAGCAGGTTATGGTTCTCATTCTTGTCCGACACAATTAACTGCAGACAGCTTGGGAGGGACCCTTCAGCGTAGTAAGGAAGATCATTGATGTTAACTACATGGTTGAACTGCTAAGCAGGAGGCAGGGGCATAAATTGTACCATGTTAACATGATAATGTCTTACCATGATAGGGAGGCCCTGGTGCTGAGTATTTTCAGTGGATGGCAGGAGGAGTCTGAGGTGGATCTGGTGACTGATCTCCTCAGTGAGGCTCGGACTGACACCTCAGTGGAAGGGGTATCAATGTTCTAGTGGCTATCCCCTACCCAAGTTCGAGAAATCCAAGCAGTGTTACAGGAGTTTGGGGGCATGTTCACTGCGAGACCTGAGTGTACCTACCTGGTGCAGCACCATGTGGGACACAGGACCCCAAAGGCCTATCAAGCAGGCCTCTTACAGGGTTCCTGAGTAAGTCAGATGAGTCTGAAGGAGGAGATACAGGAAATATTGCAATTGGGGGTAATCCAGGAGTCCAGTAGTCCCTGGGCCTCCTAGTGGTGCTGGTACCAAAGAAAGATAGCACCATGTTCTTTGTAGACTACAGAAAACTAAATAGTCACACGGAGTCAGATGCTTACCCCATGCCAAGGACAGATGAAGCCTTAGAGCAGCTAGGTGGAGCTAAGTATCTGACCAGTACTGATATGACTTAAGTGCTACTGGCAGGTGCCCTTGACTCCCACTGCTAGAGGGAGACCTTCCAGAGGCTGGTAGACCATATCTTAGCAGGAGATTATGCCCTTGCTTGCCTGAATGATATTGCCATTTACAGCCATTCCTGGCATGAGCACCTTCAGCATATCAGGGCGGTCCTGGGCAGTCTGCAAAGGGCAGACTTGACCACAAAGCCCAGTAAGTGTCAGGTGGGTATGGCAGATGTCTCCTACCTGTGACATAGAGTGGGGAGTGGTAAGATCAGGCCAGAACCTGCCAGTATGGAAGCTATTCAGCCGTGGCCTGCACCTGTTACCAAAAAGCAGGTGAGGGCATTTTTGGAGACATCAGATTACTATAGAAAGTTTGTTCCCAATTATAGTACAATAGTGGATCTCCTCACAGACCTGATGAGGAAAAACAGGCCAGGTAAGGTAGTGTGAACACCAGCCTGTGATTAGGCATTCCAGAACTTAAAGGGGCTTTGGGAGGACCCCTCTTTGTTAGCCAGTCCAGATTACAGCAAAGACGTTGTTATACAGGTGGATGCTTCAAACCATGGGGTGGGGGCTGTACTCAGCCAGGTTTCCTCAATGGGAGAAGAGCATCCAGTTGTATATCTCAGCCATTGACTTCAACCCAGGGAGGATATGCAGCTGTAGAAAAAGAATGTCTAGCCACAGTATGGGCATTGCACAAACTTCATCCCTGTCTGTATGGAAGGAAATTTGCTGTAGTTACAGACCACAATCCCTTAACATGACTACATCGACCCAGCCAGCAAAATGGAAAGTTATTAAGGTGGAGCCTGTGGTTGCAGGCATATGACAGCACAGCACTGTAGTGGATTCAGCAATGCCAATGCAGATGGGCTCTGAAGACAGGGTATGGGTTGATGTATTCCCAGACAGGCTCATTATTCTCAAGCAACGTTTCTCAAGAGTCAGTTGAAAAACTAGCTTGAGTCTTCAAAGGGTGAGAGATATGTATATAAATATATAGCAATGTGTATATAATATGTATAGGCACACTTACACACACACACACACACACATGCACACATACACACACACTTGTGCATAAGCGTGTGTATGTCTCTCTCTGTATATTTTATATATATATATATATATATATATATATATATATATACATACATACACACACAGATGTGCACAAGCATAGTACATACTGTGGTATTATGATTAATATTTTTCATATTTTGGCACAGTATGTCACAATGTGAGGTATTGCAGATCAACACTCTTTAAAGCACTTTAATAAAACGTAGTTTAAAACCATAAAACCTTAAAAGTGAAACAATGCATAAATCCAGTGATGAGCGCTTTCGAGTTTCCTCTAAATATGTTACGAATTGTAAAAGCTCCCTCTCATCACCCTGCCATAAAATAAAAACATCATCTACAAAACGCCTGTATAGGGAAATTTTTCTTTTCCACATATTACTTTCATTTAACACAAATTGTCTTTCCCAGTAGGAGAGAACTAAGTTGGCATATGTATTTGAGATATAAAAAATTACACTGAAAGAGAGGAAATAAAGTGGATAATAGAGCTTCAGGCACATAGGTATCCAGGGCTTAATGAGTATATCCCTATGAAACCCGCCTTAAAAAATAGGCGGGTGCAATACTGAAATGCGGTTGGTTGTTATCTAGTTAAAAGCAGAACTGGGAACAGTTGTAACTTATCTGATGAAGGGCAGGAGCCCGAAAGCGCTCATCACTGGATTTATGTATTGTTTCACTTTTAAGGTTTTATGGTTTTAAACTACGTTTTATTAAAGTGCTTTAAAGAGTGTTGACCTGCATCTGACTTTTTCTTAAAGGATTTTACTTTGGTTGTCTGGAGCGCAGATCTTCAGTGTGTTCTCCACAATTTCTGTTTGTATGGTACAATGTGAGGTATTGACAGCTATGCCAGGAGAAGTAGGGCAGTGGGTTTGTAACATATGCCAGCATAGCTAACTGGAAGTTTGTAAAGAATTATATGTCATTTGTATATCAAACTGATTTGTACAGATGCTTATGTTGAAAAATGTATTTCTAACGCTGCTTGTGTTAAAAATTTGCCAACAGTGTGTCCTGCTGGACAGAGAAAGAAATACACTTGCATGTCAGACTGTATTATAAATACTGAAATTAATATTGTAACAGATGATACTGGAAGGGAATAGGTTAAGCTCAGCTACAGATAACTTTGAAAAATAGTATGGAATTAAATTACTAAGTTTAGGCCATAAAGATTGTATCTTACAGTTCTGACTGCAGCCAGAGATGAAGTGTCTGTGCCAGAGAATGGTTTATTAGCTTCTGTAGGAAGAGTGGAGGTGTTTTATTATTTTATGATTTCCATAAGCTGCAAGAGATCTTAGCAAAGCTCTATGTGTGTGTATTATTGACACATACGTGTGAGATTCTGGGTCAGTTGCCTTGGAAGGGGGTAGTATGGGAACCAAAAGTCAGATGACAACATGTATGTGATGTCATTCTGTAATCCAGGGCAAAAATTATGTTTTAATACTAGATGAGACTGAAGTCTCAGAGCACTCTGTTTTTGAAACTTGAGATAGAAGGATTACTCACCCACTTCATCTTGCCTTGCTTCAGTAAGTGAACTAGGGAATGGTAATTCTTTAGATCAGTCAGGAAAATATAGTGAGATTAGTTAAGCACTGTGTTTCTGTATCTGTGGGAATCTATTCATCTATGTTATTTGTAATATTTCCTGTGATTGTAAATAGATATTTATTATTTTTTCATATTCTTTTATTATTAAATATATAACGTTTTGCAGAAGCACTAGAATCCCAATAAACTTGTCCTTAGTCTGGAACACAAAAAACTTTCTCGGTTACAAAACAGAAGTTCCTTTATTAGTTGACCAGGAATAAAATGCACGAATAGCTGTTAGAACAGTAATGCGAATAAATCCACATAAAAACAATTACTTCTTTGTCAAGATGAACCACCAATGTTCTTACTGTGCTTATATACAAGTTTGCAAAACCAATTAATCAATTAACATTTAATTGGTACCAATAATTTAAATCAATTCACTGTTAAAACTTTTTGCTTTCAATACTGAAACATCAAATTTACAGCTTTTAATGGAATGTGTATTTTCCAGACTCTCCGAAACATCAAAGTGGCAATCCCTTTTGTAAAGTTAAATAAGGTTCTTTAGAACAACAAAGTATTATATGAGGTCCATTAGCAGGTTGTTATGTTTACATACATTTCGCATTTACATTTTACATTTTTTCTGCTACAACAAGTACAATGAATTGCAAATAAATTATGTCAAGTAACTTTTAATGTGCTTATTTTAAGAAGTTCAAAGAACTAAACAAAAACTTTTTATATGTAATTTTTTATATACAGTTTTATATACAGTTTTCATTAGAATTAATATTGTGTATACTTGTGCATATTTTAAATGTTTAAAGCAGAAACGAACTGTCTTTTGAAGTTCTCATTCTTAAAAAGCGTTGATTACGAGCAATGTTACAGTAACGCTGGTTTAGAATATTTTAATTTTAACAATTTAAGCCTTGTAAAATGTTACACAAGAACCTTAAGATGTCTATTTATTATTTATTATCTGTCAATCAATTGCACACTAAATAAGGACTAAATTTGAGTCGGCAGGATATGTTAAAGAGAGTCTGGAAAATACTTACTGTTCTAACAGGGGACCTAGTTTTTTATTATTAAATATATTTAAACTGTTCGTTAGGGATGGTCCTTTAGAGAATATTTTAACCTTTGAGAGTACTCCTATCTATTTGGTGACTCTGTGGCCACTTCTGAAAGCCTTACTGCATTGGTCAAACACTATTATTGGTATTAATATTGATTTCACTCAGTATAATTAGTTACCCTTGTAATAGCCATAGAGTAGCTGTGTTTGGAGTGTCTGGTGGCAGTGTAAGTACCTTATAGTCTGGGCAGAAGGAGGTAAATCTGTGCCAGTCTTTTCAAGGTGTGTATGTGTGTGTGTGTGTGTGTGTGTGTGTGTGTGTGTGTGTCTGAAAATGAAATCTCAGAGTGTGTGTTTGTCATCTGCTTGGAGCAGGGATACAGAGCACTGGCTTCACAGAGAGAGTGGTGGAGGACTTGGCTTGGACACGCTGATGAGGACTCAACTTTACAGCTGTGCCAGTGGGGAATCTGGAGAGAGAGAGAGATATCCAGTCCCCGGACAAAGTGTGTTCCCTGTGTGCTCTTAAGGGAAATTGTGCTTGATGTGGAGAACTGCATCTGGAAGTACTGTGTGTATATATTTTTGTTCCAACTGAACGTCCCTCTCCAGTGTCAGTGGTGAGGATTCAGTTTCCTTGATTACTAGCCCAGAATGAGGACCTCACACCATCTTCAGTGAAAATGGAAGTATGCAAATAATTTGCACTACTAAGAAAATGTTACTCATCACTGGTCAAAAAAGCAGTTATACAACTCCTTACCAATGAGTCATGTTAAGAGTCAAATTTTTAAAGTTATTTTTTCATGGTGGTCAATGTCCCATCACCCACAATGAAGGAGGATATAGCCCCTGTGCTTATTTTGTTAAATAATCAGTGGGTTCACTACACCTTAGGGTAAGGAGAGATCCCCCTTTGCAGTTATTACTGTTAGTGAATTAGGTTTTCATTTAATTGGATGAAAACTGTAGTCTGTGCATCTGAGATTCACTTAATTTGACTGTACCCATTCAAATGCTTTTGAGTCCTCTAGGTCACTGCTGCCTCTGTTGCTGTTCCTGGTGCTTCCCTCTGTTTCTGAGGTTGTATACTTTTTGAATTATCATTCTTTTACTGTTGTGTTTGTTCTCGAGGCATAGAGGCTATAGAGAATTCACATAAGATACTAACCATTGAAGTGCAGAAGGCCACATGACATTGTTTTCTAGTATCTGAGAATGTATTTCTTCCAATATTTCCCAATAAAATAAATGTTTGTTTCACAATCTATATTCTGTTAATTAACTGCCTGGGCAGACAGAAGAGAGAAACCTCATGTCATCGAAAATGGAAAAAGGATGATTTGTAGCTTATCAAGAAATACTTGTAAAAAGTATTTTTTCTAATATTGATGTTGCTGTGGCAGAAGAACATTGCTGTCTCCCAGTGTTTGTTTCACTGGCTTGGTTCTTGGCTTTCTCTGTGGAGTTTGTATATCCTTCCAGTGTTAGGAGACCTCAAGGAAACTTTCTCTGTTTCAGGATATATCCTAAAAGATATGTGGGTGGAGGTGTATGTGTGCATGTGTGTGTGTGTGTTTGTTTTTGTCTGTGTGTGTGTGAATGTGTATTTATATATATGCATTTTTTCATGGACTGGTGTTCTGTGTTTCACTTGTTCCTACCACATGGCCTTTGCTTACCTGGGTAGGCACTGCCTCCTTGCAACCATGACCAGGATAAAGGAGATATAGAAATGAATGGTTTCTGGTTTGTTTATCAGTGTTTTGTAGTAGGAAGGCATGTTTTACTTAATCATATGAAAGCTACATTAGACTATTCAGTTGCTAGTCAAACAACCACACATTAAATGTACCATCTCTTCTTGTACTGAAGTCATGGCAAATGATGGTATAAGAACTATAGTAAGAGGAAAGAGAGTGGAGAATTTTTATAATGGCAGACGTAAGGAAGTAAATGATTCTTTGTGATACCCATCAAGTTCTAACAAACCCACAGCCGGTATGCTGCTGTTAAGCTTATAAATATTTAAATATTATTGCTGTTAAAAGTTAAGTAAGTTGAGGAGATGAAATAGCTAAACCACCATGATAACAGATACATTTCAGCTTGAATATATCCAAATGAATCACAGTATCAACATGTAGTAAGAATTCATGGAATTCATCGGTTCATGTTATCCATCTGGTACTGATGGGCAAGTATAGAAATGAAGAACCAAACCAGCAAAGGGAACAAGCAGGCACAATGTAGAAATACACCACTTTAATAGTTCAAAAACCACAGGTTAAACAACATTCCACAAGTTAAGCGCTTTCTTCTCCAACTGCAAGGGACTTCATCAGAACAAATGAATGTAACATCCCAACTATTTTTATGGGTGTACCCCACTCCAATTAATCATGTTTAATTGTATAATTTAATGGAAGGCTTTAAAACATAAAAGGTAAAACATAATATAAACTCAACCTATGCATGCTAAAAATGTGTTGTATGTATGAATTAAAACACTGTCCTAAAATACTTTTTAACTTTAAAATACTAGCTATGCTAGTCATTTCATTAATTTCTGGATACTCCACAGCATTCAAACCCAGCTGCCATTTCAGCTCACTGATGTCCAAATGTATATCTAGACATTTTCCCTGTATGACTTTTTTAAGCTGTTGTACTACCAGGAACTTAAAAATGTACTCTTTTTGGTCCTGCATGTGCCTACTCAGGGCACTAGTTGACCTACTATATTTTATGTTGCCCAAATGCTCTCCAATTCTGTTCTTGAATTTTCTATAGGTTTTTCCTATGTAAAATATGGGACATTGTTGGCATTTTGCCATGTATACAACATTAACGCAAAAATATGTTATGCAAAGTCCCTTTGCCCCCATGATAATGCATTACACTAGGTTTTTGGATGGCTTGTTTCTGATTTGGAAGGGTTCTGAGATTGAATTAAATGAGTTTTTGGTTTACATCAATGATACTGTGGATTTTTTTAAGTTTACTTACGAATATCACAGAAAAAATATTACCTATCTGGATGTGGATTTAAAAATTGATCAAGATGGTAAGAATTTTATTACTGATATATATAGAAAACCAACATTTTCCAACTCATACCTAGATTATAACAGCTGGCACCCGCACCATCAGAAGAAATCTGTAGTTAAGGGACAGTTGGTGCGGGCTGCCAGGTTGATTAGCCAGCAAGAAGATTTCTTAAGAGAAACAGAGTTCATAATCCAGTTATTTGATCAAAGGGGTTATCCTAGTAGTCTATTGAATGAAATTTGCATGGAAGTAAAAAATAAGCGTGACAATGGGATTTACAAGCCCATTTTAGGACACAAACTAGGATATCACCAGAGAGGGAACTTTTAAGTAAATACGATGACATTCAAACTAGTTTAACCATTACTTTTAACCAAGATGCAGTCGTCATATTTAACATTATCAAGAATTACTGGGATAATTTACAATTTGAATTGAATGTTGCACTTAGAGTTGGTAAAAATCCCGGATTGGTATACAGGAAGGACAGGTCATTCAAGGACATTTTGGAAACAAATTTGGTAACTGAATGTTGTAACAGAAAACTAGGTAATTTTAAGTGCAGTAATTGTATTTATTGCCCCTACATTATGGAGACTGGAGGACTTTTCAGGTTGAACAATAGGAACATTTTTATTAATGGGCATTTTAACTGTAATAGCGCTAATGTATACATGGCAAAATGCCAACAATGTCCCATATTTTACATAGGAAAAACCTGTAGAAAATTCAAGAACAGAATTGGAGAGCATTTGGGCGACGTAAAATACAGTAGGTCAACTAGTGCCCTGAGTAGGCACATGCAGGACCAAAAAAAGCACATTTTTAAGTTCCTGGTAATACAACAGCTTAAAAAAGACATACAGGGAAATGTCTAGATATACATTTGGACATCAGTGAGCTGAAATGGCAGTTGGGTTTAAATGCTGTAGAGTATCCAGGAATTAATGAAATGACTAGCATAGCTAGTATTTTAAAGTTAAAAAGTATTTTAGGATAGTGTTTTAATTCATACATGCAACACATTTTTAGCATGCATAGGTTGAGTTTATATTATGTTTTACCTTTTATGTTTTAAAGCTTTCTATTAAATTATACAATTAAACATGATTAATTGGGGTGGAGTACACACATAAAAATGGCTGGATGTTACATTCATTTGTTCTGATGAAGTCCCTTGCAGTTGGGGAAGAAAGCGAACTTGTGGAACATTGTTTAACCTGTGGTTTTTGAACTATTAAAGTGGTGTATTTCTACATTGTGCCTGCTTGTTCCATTTGCTGGTTTGGTTCTCTAGTACAGAAATGCAAACAGTTGTTTAGAAGAAATGAGTCCACCGCTGCAAATGAAGAAAAGAGAAACAGAGACTTATAACCTAGAAGAGAAGCTAATTTTATAGCCGACAGTGTGATGGAAGGGCTTACAGTGATTTAAGAGGCCTTAATGAAAACCTATGGGCATAATAAGCAGTTAAATCTGATATAAAGTACTTACTAAAAGAATTAAATATTCAGAAGATCAGATTTCAGATACTGACAATCACCTATGGAAGACTTTTAATTAATATTCGGCAAGAAAAAGCACTGGATCTTGAGGCTAGAAGTAGGTAAAATGATGTTATCATAAGTATCCCCAAAAACTTTAGAAACACCATTTTGATTGCAAAAACAACAAGACATTTTTGCTGCTTTACTGAATTTGGGTAAGGCACATGACCTCCATAATATAACTGACAGAGCCCATTATGTTTTCGGGACATCCTTCTGTTCTTTCAAGCAGCAGTTTCCACTGATTAATTTTGAAAATTGTTTGAACTTTCAAGGTGTTTCCTTTTCACTGAAGGCAACTAAAAGCTAAGCAACTTGTTCCAACAAGAAAGTGCAATACATATTTAGGATGATCTGCATTTAGAGGCAAAAAAGTCAGGTTCCATCCAATTTGTTCTAAACGTTTCTATTTGTTAAAGCTTGCATCATTAAAATTAACACATACATAAATACATACGTAAATAAATATTATTTAACTGGAGTAGAACCCTGTTTTGAATAGACCATTTTTAGCTTCAGCCCAGATGCAAAAAAAAAAGACAAAATCAATATACTGGAGTATATTAAGACTGTGACTTAATTGGAAAAAAATGAACAGCAAGAGAGTGATAATAACAATAACTCACATATTTAGAGTACAAAACAAGCATTGACAAATGTGTACTCTTTTTGTTTTTATGTTCTGCAGGCAATAACAAAAGTAAACTTGTTTTGCATTTATATTCAACCAATATAAATGAGTGCAAAATATATTTTCAAAGACTTTTATGAGACATTAGCTATTTTTGTGGCTTCCTAGATTTGCTTGTGTAAGCTTTTTATAAACTGACAACCCTAAAGTAACATAGAGGTCTTAAAAAAGCCTCTTTGGTTACTATCCTTTTTCTCTTGCCCAGAAATTAAGGTATCTAATTATTCCTTCACATATTTTGAATGAGCTCTTGTTTGGGATGTGATATAGTCAAATTGTTTATAGGCAAATATTATAAATCTGTCTCTTCTTTCCATTATAAGTGCTGCTGCTTAACGTCACCTTTTTTAAAAATCTGCTTTAGCTTTTCTGGAATGTGTTAAACATTTGGCATAGAGAATACGTATTTTATTACCTACAATTTTTATTATAATACCAAACATATAACTAAACAACAAAATGATTTAAGTAATGAACTTACATTTGCTCATGAATCTTAAGATGTTGTATTTTATATTGTCCTCACACTCAATCTGTATAAGATAATCTCCTTTTTAGTTATGTGCCAGCTGTAAACATCATTAACTTATCTGTACCAATGCTGAAAAATTATATGGAGCTTCTTACTTACTGCTTGCTGTGGGATTTGAAGTCTTCTTAAGACACTCAGTCTTGCTGGCTGGAATCAAAGTCTGGTTATAGTTGCATTCACAGTCTGTTGCATACAGAAGCTTGCAGAATATACACTGATGAGAGAATATAATTTGCAGCATCAACTTTAGAGCAATGACAAATAACTTTTTATAATAAACCAAACGGACTAATGTTGCAGCTTAAAGTACTGTTCCACTTTACTTCTCATATAGTACAGATCATGTGAGAGATATAACATTTACCTCAGGACAACAAATGTGTCCCTACCATACCCCTAACATAACTAGATTTAGTACAGACTTTATATATATTTTTAGTTAAACACACACCCTCTTGGTTTTGGAAAGATATTGCCTTGATGACGCAAATGCTGACACATCTGTTCTTGTGCAAATGCTGATAAGTAAACTGTCTTTGAGGAAATGCCTTGTGGATTAGAAAAGCACATTTTTAAACTTTCTTAGAAAAACATGTCCTGTTGTCAGTTCTTTAAAGAAAGCAAATTACATCCTTGTCATGTCTGTAAGAAGTCAGCTTTCTTGATGTGTGTGTAATACACTCATAAATAAGTTCCTTATTTTTTTAAGCCACAGTCATTTAGTATGGTTGCTGATCACATATTACTAAACTCTGTTTCTGTATTTAAGCAAGCTTTTTCTTTCAGCATATTTACAACAGAATTAATTTCAGCCTTATATTCATAATATCTAACAATTCCCTCTGTTTTTAAACATACTCAAAACATTTTATACTGATATGTATTTTTTGATCACATTATATAGAAAACACAAAAAACAAACCTTTAGTCTTTTGATACAACAAATCAAAATGCAATTTTACATAGTTAATACATTTATATTAAAGTATTACTACCAAACTGAATGTATTTAACAACTTTTTCTTTTGCAGACCATTCTGTGAAATTATTTTATCAGTTATGAGCTGTGTCTGCTTTAGTTTAACTTGATTAATTTATTCCTTTGCAATTACAGAATTTAATTTATGACTTAGAACTGTTTCATTAACTCTTTGCAACTGTTGAATTAACTATAAGAGACAAGAACCATGTGCTACTGCAAGCATTTATACACTACTGAAAATAATCATAACATTGTGATCATGTTTTTGAACTGATCATTAACATCTTGGTAAAATACTGAACTGGGCTTAGATAAAAAAATATTTGAAAGAAATTATTTTACTGGGGTAAAACCAGTGATATTACAACTTGACAAATTACTTTTAAACTTATTACAATTTATTCTGTACAGTATGTATTTACACACTGAATTCTTCTGCGTTTGTATATACAAAGACTATCATTTGTACTGAATTTTTCTGCATTTGTACATACAAAGACTATAAAGTACATCTGGAAAACTTTTATGTCTCTTTAGAAGTATCTAGTGGAATTGACACTAGAAGCAACTATGCTTTTTGCATACCAACATTGTCTTGCCAAAAACATATTAAAAATAGTGACCATTCTTGTTCAATTTTTATATATCTTTACTTTCTCTTGTATAGCTTTAATAAAGCAATTTTAAGTCATCTCTTGTATAACTTTGCAGTTTAACAGGTTGTAAATACAATTTAATACTACACAATACAATAATAACTAGAATGATAGCTATTAGCAACTTGTAAAATATCTTATTCTGTCAGATTCAATCTGTTTACCAATATTTCTAATGCACTAATACCTGTTTTTTCCTCCCCCTAAAAGAGTATTGTCAAGAAGGAATGAGATATTATTTTTCTTGTAGCTTTATTTCTGACTCTTGTGCAATACTGCTTATACAGTCAGTGTAAAACTGAGAAAGTACCCCTCCCCCTGTAGTACTGCAGCACTGTTTATCTGCTTTATACTGTGAGAATAGAATGTATGTCAGCCCAACACTTTGGTTATACATTTATTTTATTAGGTTACCAAACTATAGACCCCTGTCTGATTTGATAATTTTTTATAAAGCGTTTGCTGTTTACTACCACTAGTAGGCATTTACCCCCTGCTGCACAATTGATTTGAACTGTATGTATACTATAGCCCATTTATTGGCTGTACTGTACTTGATGCAACTGAGTTTTTTTCTTTTAACATTTACTTGCAAACAGATTATCAGTGAAATGTTATTACAATTACCAAATAGTGTTGCCTGTAAACATTTTAACAAGTATGTTTTAATAACAATGATGCTTTAGAAAAACTCAAACTACTTGTCTGGCAATCAGTCTTGTTGTTTATCTTATCTTTCCAACATTTCCTGTAACTATTCATTCAGTCTAGGAAGGTCTGAGCTCACATTTCATACTATGTAAACTGTAGTTAATTATTTTGGCATTTTTCCTTTAATGTGATTGTGATTTGCATAACTATGCATTTATACTACATAAACAGACATTATTTTACAATTAGCTTAAATGGATTTCAGTATTTTATTTATTTAACTATTTAACTGTCCTGCCATTAATTTTATAAAAACTGTTTAACTAATACCATCTGTGATTTTATTTCTTTTTAAAATTCAGAACTTTAACTGTTTGGTGTTACTATATAATTATAAAAAAAATTTAAAAAACAAAATAGATATTAGCTTAATTAACATATGTTTATATTTACATTATTTATATTTGCTGTTGTCTGCCTTTTGCTTTTGTGCATTGTAAACAAATGGACTCTAGATGAAAATAACATACATGCATGTCTGTCTTGTATCTGTATATCTTTATACAATCATGTCAGTCTTGTGACTTTAACTTTTTACTCTTCTTATCTATTTTTATTTAATTTTATACCCTAGAACAGTTTTGTTTACCTTTTGACTATGCTAAGAATGGCAGTCATATGCTCTACTTTACTGTAGTACTGATAAATACATTGCTTTAATTGAATGGAAGTTTTAAACATTTGAGAATAATTTGTCAGATCATATCATCCTACTATGTAAGCTTAACCATTTTCAAAACACAAACATATTATAAAATATATCTCTTTTGTACAGATCAGTTGTAGTTTCCTACTCTTTCCCAATGTATGTAGGAAGTCAGTCTCTGTCAGTTCAGCTAATCTATTTTCTTCATCTTGTAACTGTTGTTTAAGAGTCTCCTGTAATATTGCATGGTCTTTCTGACATTTTTTAGTAAGCTGTTCTGAATTTGAAACTCCTATGCACTTTTGAAAAGATGTATGTATAACTTGTCTAAACTTCCTGAAGTCATTGTGTCTGTCTTTTAGAAGTTTATTACATTCCTTTGTAACAAAATGTACTAGGGGTTCTATCAGTAACTGATTTGACTCGCATGTGGTGACAGGACTTAACTGTTCAACATCTGAATATAATAGAAACACTTTACCCTTAGTTAATTCTTTATCTTGAACAGATCTGTCTTTACAGTCTATTTTGTTAGCAATATGATGCAATACTTTTTTATGGCATAATACAGAAAATGCAGTTTTTGCTGAAGCACACAATAAACATTTGTTATATTTCACATGGTTTTCTTTGAGATACCAGTTAAATATTGTAATACATTTGCATAATGCCTTACTATCAACCTGCTCTACTAAGGTTTTACATTTACTAATGTGCTGTGTATACCAACATTGCAATTTTTTACATTTGCTTGAATTATGTTTGAAAATATCCATACTGTCTAATAACATCCAAACTGTCGAATAGCATCCACACTAAAAAAAATGTGATGCAGAAAAAAGTCTTACCAGTTAGCAAGAAAACAGGTGATCATGCTGTTGTTGCAGATGGCTGGAAATTTTTCAAAGTCACTCGAGAAGCTGGGAAAGCACAACAGGCAGCAGACTGCTGTGCTAGTGGATATCCACCTTTTCTTAGCGAAGTTATGGCACTGCGATTGGAACTTCAGTCTCACTCCGGATGTAGACGTCTAAAAAAACTTTACTACTGCAAGCTGCATAAACTGGAATACTTCTGTTTAGGATTTACACATACGTACAAATGTTAGTTACTGCAATTTAACTGAAGTAACCCTCTGCAGGGCTTACCATCACTCCCCCTGTGTTTGAATGCAGATTATAGGTTCAAATGCAGGCTAGCTTGCCATTGAAAAATTATATGGATGGAGCTTTTTACTTGCTGCTTGCTGTGGGATTTGAAGTCTTCTTAAGACACTCAGTCTTGCTGGCTGGAATCAAAGTCTGGTTATAGTTGCATTCACAGTCTGTTGCATACAGAAACTTGCAGAATATACACTGATGAGAGAATATACTTTGCAGCATCAACTTTAGAGCAATAACAAATAACTTTTTATAATAAACCAAACGGACTAACATTGCAGCTTAAAGTACTGTTCCACTTTACTTCTCATATAATACAGATGATGTGAGAGATATAACATTTACCTCAGGACAACAAATGTGTCCCTACCATACCCCTAACATAACTAGATTTAATACAGACTTTATATATATTTTTAGTTAAACACGCACCCTCTTGGTTTTGGAAAGATACTGCCTTGATAACGCAAATGCTGACACATCTGTTCTTGTGCAAATGCTGATAAGTAAACTGTCTTCAAGGAAACGCCTTGTGGATTAGAAAAGCACATTTTTAAACTTTCTTAGAAAAACATGTCCTGTTGTCAGTTCTTTAAAGAAAGCAAATTACATCCTTGTCACGTCTGTAAGAAGTCAGCTTTCTTGATGTGTGTGTAATACACTCATAAGTAAGTTCCTTATTTTTTTTAAGCCACAGTCATTTAGTATGGTTGCTGATCACATATTACTAAACTCTGTTTCTGTATTTAAGCAAGCTTTTTCTTTCAGCATATTTACAACAGAATTAATTTCAGCCTTATATTCATAATATCTAACAAATGTCGTTTCTGTTGTCACGATCAGAGAAACATACATTACAATTTTGAGAATTATTTACTAAATGCATTTCTATTTCTTTGACTTGTAAGATGTTTGGATCTTTGTTTTAGTAATTTATTTTTTAATTTCTTATTAGGGGATAATTATTCCAGATATTGAAAATCGGTACCTAATGCAGCTTTGCTGCAGAGCATTTACTAGAAATTTAGTGCCTTTTCTAAACTTCTGTACACCCATTTTATGATCATGCAAAATACTTATATCACTTACACAAAGTAAGCAACATTTTACCGCCTTAAAGATGGCACAATTTGGATTTGATATGTTCAAGGGGTCAGGGGTTAAAAGTGAATTTTGGGAGTATAAATGAATAAAATGTAAATAGAGCCAGCAAAAGTTAGACTATTATCAGGTGTTTTTTTAGGCTGATAAGAGATTTATCTTCCCTTTGCTTTCATAAAATACTGTACAACTAAATCAAATAATCTTAAGAGATTGTTATAAAACACTATGTAAATGTTACTCAAAATATGTATGCCTTCTTAAAATAAGCATGAACTTTTAAAAGCTCTTTAGTAAATGGAAACTGGTTTGGCTTTATTTCATAGAAATGTATTCATAAATGTTATACTCTATGGTTAAAACCACCAAGTCAGGCTACTGGGCATGCTTTTAGTCACAGCATTTATTACACAGACTCTTCAGCTGAAAATTCAACCAAATGTACTTTGTGTGAAGTTTAAAATAGATCTTGTTCTGTGGAGGAAGGACTTTGTCTCCAACAACACCCATGTAAGGGACTGTATACTCTGTACCCCTGTAACTTATTATATGCAGTGCTAACATACCTGATCACCATGGCTGGGTAGAAAACCTTAAAAAAGCCTTGTACCCCAGGACCATATCTCTCAACTTATTTGCTCAAGAATGAGGGACAAAGCTAAAAGTAATGAGGGGAAACAAAGGCCCAAAATCACAGACAAATTCTGAATGTTATTCTAATTCACTTAAAAAGTTGATGTAACAATAAGAGTTTCATCAGATGGTATTTTCTGAACACTAAGCAGTGTGAAACTCTGCTGTCTGGCATTACTAACAGTCATCAGCAATTTACTAGAAAATGAAAAAAAAATACAATGGGACAGGGCAGGGCAGAAACATGAGGCAAAGTCAGAGACCATTGAGAGGAATTTGCTCAGGACAGCTTTTCATCCAGGCTCCTAGTCTGCCCACATAGCAGCCAGAAGCATATCAAGCTACACCACCCCCTGAGTAATGTTTTGTATGTAGTCATTCATGCAGTCTCATCAGATCTTTTGACTATTATTTTATACATCGCCATCCATGCATTCTCATGAGATCATCTGAATATTATTTTATACATCACCATCCATGCATTCTCATAAGATCTTCTGACTATTATTTTATACATCACCTTCCATGCATTCTTGTGAGATCTTCTGACTATTATTTTATACATCGCCATCCATGCATTCTCATGAGATCATCTGAATATTATTTTATACATCACCATCCATGCGTTCTCATGAGATCTTCTGACTATTATTTTATACATCTCCATCCATGCATTCTTGTGAGATCTTCTGACTATTATTTTATACATTGCCATCCATGGATGTTAATGAGATCTTCTGACTATTATTTTATACATCGCCATCCATGCATGATAATGAGATCTCCTTGGGAATGTTTTCTATATAGTAGTTCATGGAAGCTCGTGAGTCTCTTCCTACTCTTTCAGCAACCCTGTGAATGGCCTCTGCAATCCTCAATATTTCTTAGTAAAGTAGGAAAAAGGAGGGGATTGTTAGGCCTTTCCTCCACATGACAACCACATTATGTGCACACACAGGGAGAATGCTAAGTCATTAGCTGATTGCATATATTTTCTTGGGGGGAGGAAACTAAAGTACACAGAGAAAACCCATGTGAATACAGGGAAGACATACAGGTTCAACACAAAAGGCAGCCCAATTAGAAATCGAACCAGAAAAACCCTTGTTAAGAGTTGACAATGCTAACCACTGCACTACTATACCACCCTATATATAAAAGGGTGTTACAGTAGTACCCTATATAATAATAATGATAATTAATGATTTGACTATGACTATGAGAGAATGGCCCCTTTTAGAAGGAGTTCTGAAAGTGTTAACATTATTACTTATGGGAGTGACACTTCTCCAGAATGCTCAGTCTACTTTTCCAGTTACTTCAAAAAAATGTTTTCAAAAGAAGTTGAGAGGGGAAAAAGGAGAGAGTTAGTGAGCTCCTAACAAGTTTGGTACTATCTGTTTAAATGAAATGTAAACATGTTAGAGCAGGACTAGTCTGGATTTATTTTGAAGTAAGGAAGAAAAAACTTTGTGCTTTATTCTACCTGGCTAAGCAGGAAAGAGTGGTTGCAGACAGAATGAGACAGCTGCAAGTTGTGTGATATGTTGTTCATTATTTTCAAAATAATGTCAGTTGAAATTGCTAGAGATGAGCCAGGTTTGTATAGGGTTCTAAATAGAAAGCTTTAATTATATTCATGCAGCCTGGGTGAGTTTTCTGCTCCGATACTGTCTGGGAAGAAATTATACCTGTTCTAAGGAGACTGGCTTATACTGTTCAGATGAGTAGCAAAGCTATGAGTCCTGAATCAAGTTCCCTAATCTTACAATACAAGATAGTTCACTTACTACACAAAACAGGCCCCGCCCAACACACTTTTATTCCTATACTATTTTTTTTTGTTAAGGAATGAGTTATTCTCTTACAGAGCATTGAGCTAAGGCCAACTGCTAAGTTGTTTAACAAATAGGACATTTCTGTTATTTTTTAAGAATGGTATGTCATGGAGGTGTTTTTTAATACTGTTGCATAGAGATGCATTTTAATCCTTTGTTTTTAAGTGTAATTTTTTTTTAATGGTTGTGTTATGATGTGCTAGTTTTAAAGTCTAGTATATACTTTGAGTTAGTTTAATATTAGATAATCAGAAACAATCCATTTGTCAGTAATATTATCTAACTGGATGCTAACAGAATTAATATTCAATTTATTATTATATATTTTATTTTAGTACATATATTTTATGTAGTATTTTGTACATTATTGCATTTTTTTCCTCTTACATTGAAGTACATAGCAGATGAAGTTCCAATTGTTGTTATTGTTTCGTTTAGAATACTTGTAGATTTGGGTTTAGGATATGTGTTTTAGGTAGGTTAGGCTGTAATGGAATTGTATATTTTGTGCTGCACATGTGCAGTGAGTGAAAGATTGTTTAGGGGAATTTTGGAAGTCAAAGTAAACTTTATTGTCATTTAGAACTGCATACGTGTAGCCCAAATTAAATTTTGTGCATCGTCTCAATTCTTGTGATTACAAAGGAAAGTGAAACAACACATACAAGTAGAGGAATAAACATAACTAACAAATATAGTACTACTCCCAGTACAGGCAAGAAAGAGCAGAGAGATTTACCACCGTTATATACGAAAAGAATACCCTCCCCTGTGTTAAATTAACTACCCTATTTAAAGTAATACAAAACACACTGCAGACTGAAATGCCTAAGTTTTTTGTCTAATATTGCACTTGAGTGAGTTAAATAATACTGACTATGGATATAATAAGTAAGTATTGCACTTACGTGGAATATATGTAAGTATATATTGCACAATTAAATAAAAATTGACTTATTATGTGTCCAGACCCCTGAGACTACTGCCCGAGTTCAGAAGTCTAATTACTGTAGAGTAAAATCTGTTACTGAATCTTGTAGTCCTGTAGCAGATGCTGCGATATCTCCTGCCCGATGCCAGATGATTAAACAGTCCATGTGCAGGATGAGTGTTGTCCTGTATTATTTTGGTGGCCTTTTGGATGCTTCTTGCAGAATAAAGATGGAAGATTGGAACCTGTTACCTTCTCTGCAACCCTCACCACTCTTTTTAACGCCTTCCTTTCTGTTACTGTGCAGCTTCCAAACCACACTGTGAAGTCGCAGGTGAGGATATTGCACCTCTATAGAAGGTAGAAAGAATTTGAGGAGGAAGCTTAACTCTTTTCAGCCTTCTTTAAAAGTGGAGGTATTAGTGCACTTTCTTGACCAGTTGGATAGTATTTCCCAACCACGAGAGATCCTCTGATATGTGTACACCCAGGAATTTCATACTGTTAACCCTCTCCACACTCTCACCATTGATCCTGAACACTGAATGGGTTGTTGTCCTTTTCCTGAAGTTGATGATAATCTCTTTGATCTTATTTACATTCAGATCAAGATTGTTGCCCTTGCACCAACTAATCAGAGATGCCACCTCCTCGATGTATGCCCTTTCATCCTCCTTTGTGATGAGCCCCACAACTTTGGTGATATCAGCAAACTTGATGATATGGTTGGACTTGTCCTTATCATAGCAATCATGGCTCAGGATGGTGAATAACAGTGGGCTGAAAACACATCCCTGTGGAACCCCGGTGTTAATTGTGATGCACTTTGATGTATTCTTACCTGAATGCACACCCTCTGTGGTCTCTCAATCAGGAAGTCTGGGATCCAGTTACAGAGATGTTTACTGAGTCTTAAATGTGCCAGGAAGGATTGATGGCATGCTTCTGATAATGTCATAACAGTATCTGTTGTTGAGAGACTTAAGTGCATGTGTGATATGGTGGATTCTGGCCCCTGACAGACAACTAACAGTGACTTTCTCCTTATCCAGCCTGGTGAGAGGCACATCTGTGTGTCTCACAATGGAGTCTCGTATGACTAATATGTTGGGTTTATGGTTAAGCCGTATTGGTTGTGAGACACAGGTGTGTGAACTGTGCATGGTATGTGGTGTGGAGGGCTGTGGAAATCGCACATGTTTTTGCCTCTGAGGTTTTTGCCTTAGAGGACTCCTTTGTTTGAGTATGTTTTTGTTGAGGACCTCCACATATTTGGGTGTGTGATGTTTAGGTGTGGGTGGTGTTTGAGGGGTAGTGATTGTGCTGACAGCCTTCTCAGTGCCAGATGTACTGGCTTGTGAGGGACAGAGCATGGATGCTAGGTTCCTAATGTAATTGCATCTAACTCAAATTGTGTTCTTAGGTGGTAGTCTGTGTACATATTGCAGTTGCTACACTGTCTCAGGATGCCCATATCAACCAGACTGGCAGGAGAAACTGTAGGAAATTGTCCATCCATATTTTTCAGAAGCTGAGAGAGAAGGCCAGGGAGAGCTAAGGGGTAAGAATAAAGCCCAAGTGCTTAAACCTAAAACTAAGAGTCTCAGAATAACACAATTTAAACAGGCTATAAACAAGCAGTAACAAATGCAACAGAAAAGATGCAATTGAACACTATAGAGAACAAGCCACAGCAAATAGCAGAAAATGCAAGATGAAGTAATGGAGCAAGAGGAGAAACACAAATACAGTAAAAGAAGTTGAATAAGTAATAAAATAAAGTGTTTTTTTTTCTTGTTAGTAAAGGAACTAAAGGGTTTGACCTTCCCAAATAATCTCTGTATTAGGTAGAATAGCTCATTCTGAGAGCTGGGACTGGGAAGAGTGTCCCTTATCAAATTTACAATAGGGGCAGGCAACAGCAAAAGCCCCAAACTATAAGAACACAACAACAGTTGGGTGGGAGAGTGGGATAAAAGAAGAAAAATTCAACCAGAGATCAGCAAATATATAAATGGAGACACAGAAAAGTAAATAATTCAGTGAAACAAATAAATAAAAACAGTGCAGTAAACTAGTGCAGAACTGTTACACAAATAAATAAAAAAACAATGCAGTACTGATAAGCAACCAGAGATCAGCAAATATATAAATGGAGACACAGGAAAGTAAATAATTCAGTCAAACAAATAAAAACAGTGCAGTAAACTAGTGCACAACTGTTACACAAATATATAAAAAACAATGCAGTACTGATAAGCAACCAGAGATCAGCAAATATATACATGGAGACACAGAAAGAAAATAATTCAGTCAAGCAAATAAATAAAAATAGTGCAGTAAACTAGTGCAGAACTGTTACACAATTAAATAAAAAAATGCAGTACTGATAAGCAACCAGAGATCATCAAATGTATACATGGAGACGCAGAAAAGAAAAGAATTCAGTCAAGCAAATAAATAAAAATAGTGAAGTAAACTAGTGCAGAACTGTTACACAAATAAATAAAAAACAATGCAGTACTGATAAGCAAATAAATACAGCCAGTGGAGTGCTGATAAGAAACACTGAAGAGTTAAAGTGTGAAAGATATACTTATGTAGCTCTGTAATTCAGATTATTTAAGAAGCACTCTCTGTCAGGCACAGATGGAGTTCTAGCAAGATATTTGCATTGCCAAGTAATACATCTCTGGTTATCTAGCAGAAAAGTGGCCGTTGTAGAAGTAAATGGACATCAGCAGTTTGAAACTGTAGTCTAGCTGCTGAGTTTGACCTGGGGAATCCAAGATACACTGTTTATACTTCTCCAGTCTTGTTATTTGAACCTGGCATACCATTAAGTGACAACAGTCAGCATTAGTTTAAATGCGATTAAATATCCTGCGACAGTGCTTGGAACTAATGAAAGTCATGGATTTCAATTCTTATCAAAATCAAAATACAGCATGACAATGTCTATGTCTGATAGCCATTTTTGTGACGATGGTGCCCTGGCCCAGCAATCAAGGAGCCTCAATCCTCACCACTAACACTAGGGAGGTTGTCTCATAGAAGAGGGGAAAGGATGACTAATACACACAGTAAAGTACAATTTCCCTTAAGTGCACACAGAGATCACAGTCAGTCTGAGGCTGGTTGCTCCCTTGCTCACCAGGTCCCGAATAAGACTCCCCACTGGCACAGCTATAGGGTCCAGGTCTCAGCCTAGCTGGGCAAGCTAAAACCTCCAGTACTCTCTCTGTCCAACCAGTGCTTTGTATCCCTACCAAGTAGCTGACAACACCACACACACTTTGAGATAAGTATTTATACAACTTCACAGACACTCCTGGGAAAGGCTGACACAGATTCTCCAGCTGTGCTCCTTTACCCAGACCATACGGTAGTAATCACTGCCACCACCCAGCTAATAATATCAGCTACTAAATGGCCCTTAAAAGGGTGTCCAATTATTACTGTGCAATATTATTATCCAATGGTAATGTGAATATTCAGTCTAGGCTTATTAGAAGGGCTTAGACAGTAAATTCTATAAATATATAATATACTCTAAAGCATAATTTATCTGTACATAAATGAGCCACAGGTAGAAGGTTTTAAAATATTTAATTATAAATAATTAAAACACAAGACAAAACTACTATACCACAGAGATATCTAAGAGTTCAAAGATCACACAGAAACTTAAAATAATACAGTAGGACGGGTCTGATTTCAAAGAACAATACCTAATTAATCTTTACTAGCTTTAACTATTCCTACAAGAAATCACGGTGCTAAAACTTACATGTGAGCATAGGCAGAGTGCTGAGTTAGATATCTAAGATGAAAATGCTTTACAGTCTCTTGTGAGAAGTAGTATTTAAACATTACTAACAAACATGTCTGCTGGGTCCCCTCAAGTTACATCATGTTGACACTTAGGTTTTCCCAGGCAAACAAACTGCATTATTTAGCAATCTAACACCTGCTCAGAAACTTACAACAATAAAAGGCATTTCACATATACACTCTTTCAGAAACCAGAGCAGTAATGCACTTTCCTCATGTAAATTCTGGTCATAAATTTTAGCCTTAAAACAATGGGTATGAAACCTTCATCCAGACGCACTGGAGCTGAATTCTAAAATGAAAGGTTCAAAACATGCTTCACTGGGCCAGTAGAGTGCAATGTTGTCACATATTTTGCAGTTCCACATTTTACAGTATTCTTTTACACTCAAGAAAACATACCTGTATTTTTATATTTATTTACAAATGCCAGAATTATATATCAAATTCTGTTTGACTAGGCTGGCAGACTTCGCCCATCTCTCCCCAATCATCACACCTTATTATGGCTTTTACAATGAAGTATTAAAATGCTTGTGCTATGCCGTGCATCCTTAGTGCTGAAATGTAAAATGCTGTGGGAATCTGTACATGCCCCTATGTGTTTTACACTATGAGATAGCTGTAATCTGTGCACACCCCTTTGTGGTTTACACTGTGAGATACCTGTAATCTGCACATACCCCTGTATGATTTACACTGTGGTATATCTGTAATCTGCACATGCTTCTGTGTGGCTTACACTGTGAGATGTCTGTCATCTGCACACACCCCTGAGTGGTTTACACTGGGAAATATCTGTAACCTGCACACACCCCTGTGTGGCTTACACTGTGAGATATCTGTAATCATCACAGAACCCCATGTCCCTTACACTGTGAGATATCTGTAATCTGTACCTACCCATGTGTGTCTTACATTGTGAGATATCTGTAATCTGCAAGCACCCCTGTGTGGTTTACACTGCAAGATATCTGTAATCTGCACACATCCCTATGTGGTTAACACTGTGGGATATTTGTAATATGTACATACACACACCTGTCTGGTTTACACTGTGAGATATCTGTAATCTGCGCACAACCATGTGTGTCTTACATTATGAGATATCTGTAATATGCCGGCACCACTGTGTGGTTAACACTTTGAGATATTGTAATCTGCACACACCCCTGTGTGGTTGATACTGTGAGATATCTGTATTCTGTAAACACACCTATGTGCTTAACACTGCGAGATATCTATAATCTGCAAACAACCCTGTGTGCTTAATACTGTGAGATGTCTGTAATCTGCACATACCCCTGTGTGCTTAACACTGTGAGATGTCTGCAATCTGCACATACCCCTGTGTGCTTAACACTGTGAGATATCTGTAATCTGCACACACCCCTGTGTGTCTTACGTTGTTGAGATGTCTGTAATCTGCACATACCCCTTTCTGGTTAACACTGTGAGATACTGTAATCTGCACACAGCCCTGCGTGGGTAACACTGTGAGATTTCTGTAATCTGCACACACCCCTGAGTGGTTAACATTGTGTTGTAATCTGCACACACCCCTGTGTGTTTAGCACTGTGTTGTAATCTGCACACACCCCTGTGTGTTTAGCACTGTCAGATATCTGTAATCTGCACACAACCCAATGTGGTTTACACTGTGAGATATCAGTAAAATTATTGTGTGCTGATGCTGTACCTTGGAATTTATAAAGGTAATAATCTGTGTTGAATCCAATAACCCCCACTTGCCTACTATGTGATTCTTTGCAAGTCACTACTGTTTAGTTTTTATGTTACTCTTAAAAGGGACATACGTGCCTAGTAATCCCTACTTGATTACTGAAGAGGAAAGGAAACATTCAGGCACACAATTAAATGTGTATAGCTGTCATATATTAAATAAGTGCTATCAACTGCATACCCTGAAATTATTTTCACTTGTTCTGTACATATATTGCGAGGTGCCACCATCATTCGAGAAGTCTGTCTCTGTCGTGGTTTTCTTCCCATTATGAAAATTAGTTTCTCTTGTTTTACTAACAAAAGTTGAGAAGCAGATAACAGTTTTCAGAGAACGGTTTTATGAAAATACTAAGATAGATTCAAAGTGAAGAAATATCCAATAATATGTCTGGAGATCAAGGAACAGTTACAGAAGGAGTTAACTGCTGCTGTGACTAGACTTATGTTATATAGAGAAATAACTATGTGCTAAATATAAAACTGCTTGGGTGGCTGGAAAGCATGTCTTGGTATGCAGTGGACAAATGGAAGAATATGCTCATTGCAGAACAATATATGATGTGTTGTTTAATAATACCAGCCCCTGTCTGCCAGATCTTGTCTATAAGTACATCTCATTTACTGACAGAGCTGTGCTATGCATACAGAATGTGCACTCCACGTACCAGTAAAATATCCAAACAGACATTAGTCTGTAATATGTTGTTTTCTGCATAATGCTAGAAATAGTTTAATCCTTTTACTTGTATTTGAAATATGCCATCTTTATTAGTTTATAATTTGAGTCATTATGCTTCATTTTCTTTTATCTGTTTTAGGTTGTTTATAATAGTAAATCTTAGATGAGCTAGTAAAACAGAGGCATAGATTTCTTATTTCAGGTTATTACCAGTATTACTCAAAATACTGTGTTTAGCCTGCCTTGTGTGTATTGATAGGTGTATCATTATTTGTTAATTATGCCAACAGTCTTGATATTTATACTTGTATTTTTTAAGTCAAGGGAACATTGCCTGTGTTTCTATTGTGCATGCATTGTATATATGTATTTCTGTATTGTTTCTGTTACATTGCTACAGCATTTGGATAGCAAATGCAATTAAACACTAAAATCAGAAGCAGAACAGTTTTAGTAGATCTGAACTGTGCACATTTCAGTTTTTAGTTCCAAAGTTCTACTCTGTGATACAGAAAGAGACCATGTGTTGATGGTCCATTTATTCAACGTAAACCCATATAGCAACGTAATGGTTGGGGGTTGGTGGTTGTTGTTGCCTTTCAGCTTTTCCCGGTTAGGGGTCGCCACAGCGGAACTCCGGTCCGCTAATGATTGGCAGTAGATTTTCACGAATGCCGAGGTGCCAGCTCGACGTTCAACCTTCAACAAAGGCACGCCCATTTACGCATGTCTTTCGAATGCCCACCCAACCATGGGGAGGACATGCAGACTCCACACAGAAAGCACTCCGGCACTCCAGCCGAGAATCGAACGGGAGAACCTCTTGCTGTGAGGCAACAATGCTACCGCTGCACCACCGCGGATGTCAATGTAATGGTTGGGGGTTGGTGGTGAAGAGCAGATAACCATGCCTCATAGTTTTAGCTTTTTGCTTTATCTGGCAGCCCTTAGTAAATGTTATGGGCTATTAACAGACAAGCAACAGACTGGAGTGCAGATGGGCACTCATTTTAGGGCATACACTATTAGGGCACATTGGCTGTCAGGAAATTAGGTTAAGAGCGTAAAAAAAAATCACCTTGCGATTGTGATGGCCTCTGGGGTTTGTTGCATAATTTCAAACTTTAGAGAAAACAAGTAAGTCAGTTGACAATGAGTATTCTCCTGGGGCATTAGGTTTGCTGCAGAGAATCAAAGACAAACCGTTGAGGTATGCAATATATTTGAAAAACAACATGTTGATAAACAGTTTGAAGTTATCTTTTCTTTTTTTAGGTCTGTGAATCTTCTCTTTTGAGAAGAAGAGCTGTAAACTTTGTCGGTGAGAGTGAAGTGGAGGGGACGGAGGACTTAAATTAAAGCACATGTGATTTGCTTGATACTACAGTTAGGGAGATTATATTTAAAACCTGCCAAATAGTATCTGTGAAGATGTACCACTGTAAGATGAATTGCTGTTTTTCCTACAACACATGGTTTCTTGTCCTCAGTTTGACCATCTCAGATGCATATTTTTTTAGATGACTTGAGGTTGGGGGGGGGTGGAGTGATATGAGCTGAAATCGTAATAGCTGACAAAGACATATCTCCCTGGCAAGCTAGCAAATTGCAAACAAAACACTATGCAATTTTTACTCCGGTAGGGCAGCTTTGCTGTCACATGATTGTGTTTTTTTTCCTACAATATCCAAGGGCTGTTGATTTGCTCTTGTTTACCACTGCAGGCTAATATTTCAGACACAGCTTCAGTAAAGGTGTAGGTTTCAATCACAGGAATGGATTATTATTCTTCAAAGTCTATTAGCTTTCATTATACTGGTGAAAAAGTCAAATGAATTTTTCAGCAATTTTCTGTAATCACACAGAGTCATAACAGTAGCAGAAACAGGTATCCTAAAATCTACTATTAAGCCAGAGTTTTACTTATTGATTTTATTTATGCAGAGAGCATATTTCTACAGGATATTTGGTTACCCACTTGGTGATTGTGATGGTTACCCAGTGGGTGTGATTCTGCTTATTATAGAATTCTGCAGTTCAGTTCTTAGTGTTTGCTGAGCTGTTCTCTTGTTAGTAGTTAGTTGTTGCTTAAAAGTGTGTGGCCTTAATGACTATCGGTTGGTTGCATTATGCAATTAATTCCTACTTGGCAACCTGCATACAATACATAAATCTTCAGCGAGCTTACAAGAAGAGTTGGTTAAAGCAAAATAGCAAAATGAGAATCACTTCTTGCTAACAAGCTTCATCTGTGAAAAACAGCTGACAGATTCTGTAGAGGCATACAGTAATTATTTGAATATTTAGAACCAGTCTTACATTTTTTTCTGTCAGTTTCTCATCTTCAAGTTGCCACTTACTTACATTGTTAAGATGGGGTTAGAACCTGTTCAGCAGGCTGAGTTCTCTTTGTTTGACTTGGCTGTAAACCAGTTTGAAGCAGTTTAAATGCAACAGTTCAGAGTGCCATTTACTATATGAATACACACACACACATATATATATATATATATATATATATATATATATATATATATATATATATATATATATATTTATATTTGTTGGAACTAGCTGCTTGTATAAGATTTTAGGGTATTGGCCTGCATATGGGCTTGCCTGTTTTGTCTTTCTGCTATGGTTTTGTACCCATGCTGGCCCCCTTCTGGCTTTCACAAGTATTTATTCACCATTTATTATCTATTGCTTCATTTGTTTTTATTTGTAACATTTGATATTTTTTAACTTCATGAATCTTATACTTAGTGTAGATTTTAGTAAATTCACTGCTTTGTGCTTAAAGGTCTGCATTACAAAATGACCAAAATAAATGCTGCTGATTTCCACAGTGCATTCTTCTTTGATGCTTGAGCTATTTTTCTTGTACCCATTATATCCTGTCTCAATGGAATCCAAGTGGCTCATCTCTGTGAAAATCCCAAACCTCTGCAGATTACAATATGGAGTTCTGAAGAACTGTGCATTAAACTTAATTTCTCATGCAGCATTGCTGATGGGGATGTTATGAATCATTGACTAGTTGTCTCGTAATACCTACCGACAGTACTCTGCCTCTCAGCACATAACACAGAATTTCTGATCTAATGGGCTCAGTGCTGCAAGACACATTCTCTGAAGCAAATAATTCCCATGGAAACTATAAAGTAGAAGAAAATGTAGTTGCAGTAAATTTATGAATGATTTATATCTAGGGAAAGCAGGTACTTAACCAATGCGGTGTGTCTTGATGGTGTATTCTATTGTATTACAGCAGGTATTATAAATGACAGGTTACAGTAAAATGCTGTGAACTAGGTTTGTGTACATATTGCAAGACAGACTATGTTTCTCTCAACATGAACAGTGTGTCACTCTACACAAATTGCTCCTCCTTATTTAGTGTTCACACGGTTCTCTTTAAAATGAGTGGTAGGTCTAGAGCCTCTTAGATGTTCTTCGTGTTTCACTGTTGCAGTCATCACATTTGGGTTATCTGCCTGCAGGTAGCCCTCAGCCGGCCTGAATACCAGAGTCTTCGGATTTCTGCGTCGGATGCTGTCGCTTCTTCCATGACGTCAGGGGTATAAAACATGCAGCTGACGCCATTACTTCAGTCTTTCTTGCCATGCGGTGCCCAAAGCAGAAGCAGTTCGCAAGTGCCGGTCAGCTGTCTTCTGAAATTTTTGTTTTCAAGTTTCAGACCTGAAGTCTTCAAAAAGATAAGTACCCCGTTGGGGATCCTTTTTTCTTGCTCTAACCGATGTCAGAAAAAGTTAACAATTGTCTTGCCTATGGCAAGCAAATACCTCATAGAGATTTTCATTCTTACTGCATCACCTGTTTAGGCCCAGACCACGACTTCCCTTGCTGTCGGTTTTGTGCCTTGTTCAACACCTGATATATTCGTTGTCGGGCTATTTTTGTAGCCAAATACTTTCGTTCTTGATCTCTGTACTCCAAAATGGCTTTGTTAAGCCATCCGACTACTGATCTTCCGAAAAAACGTAAGGATAAAGACAGAGACAGACCGCATAGGTCCAAAACTGCCGATGACGCTTCCGTTAAGCTAGTCACCAGTCCGCCGGTACTCAGTGAGGCATTTTTGCAGCCCCTGATACCCACTACTACAGATTCGCAGGCCTCTACTGAGACCCATTCAGAGTCTGGTATGCCGTGAGATGCTTCTTCAACTATGAAACCTGCAGATGTCTCTACCTTGGATGGGTCCAGAGCCGCTGTGCAGGCACCAGCTTCTGAGGGTGTATTCAGGCTTACAGACTTTCATAGTAAACCAATAGCATCATTTCCATCTAGAAGTACCGAATTCCTCAGGCCAAAAACTCGCACTATGCCTAGAAAACTGATGATTAAACCGCAGACTCAGGCCCATATGCCTCAAAAACAAATGCTTAGAATCGCTGAAGACCTCATTACCTTAATTAGGGGAAGTCAGCCTTCCCCCTCTAAGAGACCTAGAACTGATTTTCTTTCTGATTCTTCTGATCAGGAATCCTTCTGATTACCAGGATTTGCCCTTATCTACTTATGAAGATTCTGATGCAGAGGATTCCATTCCCTCTGCTTCCCCTCCAGACGATTTTTCTTTTGGTGAAACCTTGCATACCCTTAGAGAGCATTTCCGCTGGGAAAGCCAGGACTATTCTGAGTCCAAAAAGAGACTTAGGGAATTCTTACTCCTGCCTCAACACAGGCCTCTAGCTATCCCCCCCTGTTCTGGACATTGTAGGTGATGCTTTCTTGGAATCTAGCCTTACCCCAGACACTTTACCCCCAGCTCCGAGAAAACCTGACAGGTACTTCAGAGTACCTGACTCTCACAAGTTCCTCTTCAAGAATCCTACTGCGGATCCAGAGACCATTTCCCAAGGACCAAAAGGCATTAAGGCTACTGCTGCCAAAAATCCTCCCCCTTCTGATAGAGATTCTAGAGCCTTAAACAGATGGGGGTAAGAAGGTATACACTTCTGCTACTTTGGCCATTAGGGCTTTAAATTGCCAGTTTCATATGTTAAAGTATCAGCAGCATATTATGGGACTACTTAAACTGAAAAATTATGTTGATTCCTGACTGTGCTGAACACAAAGACTTGCAAGATTTAATGCATTCTGCAGAACAAGTTGGTAAACATACTTTGCTGTGTGGTTTTGATGCTTTAGAAGCATCTTGCAGAGCTGCTGTCACTAACTCTGTACTTAGAAGGCATGCTTGGTTTAAGGAACAAAACTTGCCAGATCATGTTAAAGCTAAATTACTGGATGCACCCTTAAACCAAGACCGCCTTTTTGGCAACAAAGCAGAAGAAGTCCTCAAAAGGATGGAGGAAAAAGCTAAATCTATGCAAACTGTTAAAGATTTCCTACAAGTACAACCTCCCAGATTCAGTAGGCATTGGCCTTCAAAGAACTGGTCCTTTCCAGTCCCTTCCAGGCCTTCTTAGTCCAAACCCAGGAACAGCAGACCACCAAGACTTCAGTCTTAGGCTACGCACAGATCTAAGCAGTGGGGAGGGGGGGGGGCTTCCACTTCCAAAGCAGGGAGTAGTAAGCCACCCCCCTACGGAAAAATGGCACAATGACTTAACCTTAACCCTTCCAAGCCCTGCACAACTACTTGCTCCCTTTGGAGGAAAGTTCGCCCTGCATGCAAAAAACTGGGAACTCATTGCCCAGGACAAATGGGTTTTGAACATAGTTTCCCAAGGATACAGATTCCACTTCCACACACTACCAACCCCAAATGGTTGGCCAGACCTCCCCCAAATCAATGGGTGGAGGCCCAACAGCAGGTTCTCTCTCTTCTCAGTATCAGGGCTATTCAACCTGTCCCAGCAGAACAAAGGGACAAGGTTTTTATTCAAGACTTTTTCTGGTACCCAGAAAACCTCTCTATTCTCAACACCTTTCTGGTGGTTCCAAAGTTCAAAATGCTAACTCTTCAACAGCTTCTTCCTATGTTAGCCAAGGATGCCTGACTGACAACCCTAGACTTAAAGGAAGCTTACCTGGAAATCCCAATAAGAGGATCCTGCAGACAATACCTACATTTCAGGGCGGGCTCCATGCAGTTTCAGTTCTCTGCACTTCCCTTTGGCTTGTCTACTGCACCCAGGGTGCTCACAAAGTATCTAGCTCCAGCCATTGCATTTTGCAGGCAGAGAAATATTCAAATTTACCCATACTTGGACGATTGTCTGATTCAGGCAGAAAGCCAGGACGTGCTATTACAACACCTGGCATTTCTAAAGAAACGTCTAATCTCACTGGGGTACACCATCAACGAAAAGAATTCTCACCTAGTACCCTGCCAACAGATTGTATTCCTGGGAGCAAGCTTGAACACAACTTCCCAGATGGCATTCCTCACTCCAGAGAAACAAGTTTATTTGACAAACTACTTCAAACTATTGGCCACAAAAACTCAGCTATCTGCAAGGAAATTACTGCAAGCTCTGGGGTTCATGACCTCTTGCAGTCTGCTAATTCCATATGCAAGACTGCATATTAGGAAACTCCAATGGTATCTAGAAAGTCTATGGTGTCAACATTCTCAGGACCTGGAAACAATGATTCCTATCATTCCTAATCTAAGGACAGAGTTCCTTTGGTGGGCAGAGGCCTGCTACCACAACAAGGCACTCCCTTTCACTCTACCTCCTGCCGCGCAAACCCTAACAACAGACGCATCAGACTATGCATGGGAGGCTCATATGGCAAGGCAGTGCATTCAGGGCAAATGGAACCAGAGACAGATGCACCTGCATATCAATCAAAAAGAAATGTTAGCTGTATATAATGCTCTGACAGCCTTCAAAGACCGTACTCTTCCAGGACAACTATTGGTAAAGACAGACAACACCACAGTTATGTGGTACATAAACAAGCAGGGGGGAACAAACTCCTACCCTCTCTGCAGACTAGCCATGGCTCTGGTGAACATAGCCTGGAGCTACAAAGTACACCTACAAGCACAATTCCTGCCAGGCAAACTAAATTCACTGGTAGACAACTTAAGCAGAAATCTCATGGACCCACACAAATGGAAACTAGAACCCAAAATATTCAACCTATTGAGGAACAAATGGGGGACTCCAGAGGTAGACCTGTTTGCTTCCCCTCAGAACTACCAATTGAACAAATTCTGCACAAGAACTCCCCACAGTCAAGCTTGGAAAGTGGATGCCCTGTCCTTTACTTGGGGAAGCCTCTCGGTTTATGCCTTTCCGCCTCTGCCTCTCCTCTCGAAGGTTCTACTAAAGATCAAACAGGACAAGCCAAGGACAATACTGATTGCACCAGACTGGCCACACCAGCACTGGTACCCCCTTTCCCACAGTATGACACTGCTACAACCATGACACCTCCCTCAGACCCCTTCCCTGCTGTCCCAGCAGGCGGGCCGGATTCTGCACCCTCAGCTTCAAACCCTGAACCTTGCAGCCTGGCTAATTTCTTGAGCTCTCCTCTAGCATCCTTTAGTAAGCAGGTGCTGGATATCATTCTGGAGGCAAGGAGGCCTAGTTCCAGAAAATCCTATGCTGAAAAGTGGAAAAGATACTGTTCCTGGAGCCAGGCTCAGGGGATGGGCACAATGGTGCCCAGCTTACCTCATATTCTAGAGTACTTAACAGAAATGCTCCACAAGGGCCTATCCTTCTCGTCAATTAAGATTCATGCCTCTGGCCATTTTAGCACATTATAATACTGTGCCACCCCTCTTCTCTCACCCCTTGCTAAAACAATTCCTTAGAGGGGCCAAAAATTTAAGACCCCCCAGGAGAGCTCCCACTCCAGCCTGAAACCTTAACTTTGTATTGGAAAAGCTCACTCTTCCCCCCTTTGAGCCAGCTGCGACAGCAGAGTTGAAATTCCTTTCTTGGAAAACAGCCTTCCTTCTAGCCATCACTTCAGCAAGAAGAGTGTCTGAATTGCAGGCCTTCATGGCAGTGGAACCCTTCATTATCTCCCATGCAGACAGGGTTTCCCTAAGGACTAATCCTCCTTTATGCCCAAGGTGGTGTCTAGTGTGGCCCTAAATCAGTCCATTCATTTGCCTACTTTTTTCCCTAATCTCACTCTCTGGATGTGCACAGACAACTTAGATTCTATTTGGACAGGACTAAGCCTCTCAGAAAATCTGAGCAGCTGCTAGTTGGCTTTGCTGCAGGAGCAGAGGGGAAGGCCATTTCAAAGCAAACCATTTCCAAATGGATAGCCCATTGCATTCATTTCTGCTACAAGCACCATGGAAAACCTACCCAACAGGGGATAAGATCACATTCCACCAGGGCTGCATCTACCTCTACGGCATTTCTCAGAGGAGTCCCTACCAGGGACATCCTGGAAGCTGCTACCTGGAGCTCTGTACATACATTCACCAAGCATTACCACCTGCCTATCTTTTCTCAATCCAGAACTGGATTTGCCACAACAGTCTTGCAGGGCTTAATAGCTGGCCCTAATGCTCTTTAACTACCTCTTCCCTTCCTTAGCTTTGGAAATCAACCCAAATGTGATGACTGCAACAATGAAACCCGAAGAACATAGTACAGTTGTGTACACTTACCATAAATGTAGATGTTCGAGTGTATTCACTGTTGCAGTCCTGCTTACCCTCCCTCCAGCCCCCTGACTTCTCTTGGCTCTACCTTTCCTTCTTGTTTGGTATATATATTTTTTCTTGTGAATTTGCTTTTTGATGGGGGTGTACCATACCATATAATTGCTTCCTGTTGTGGGGGCACCTGACATCTGGGTCAAGAAAAACTGATGTAATGGCGTCGGCTGCATGTTTTATACTCCTGACGACCTGACGTCATGGAAGAAGTGACAGCATCTGACGCAGAAGTCCAAAGACTCTGGTATTCAGGCCAGTTGAGGGCTACCTGCAGGTAGATAACCCAAATGTGATGACTACAACAGTGAATACACTTGAACATCTACATTTATCATAAGTGTACACAACTGTACTTTACTAAACCAGAAAAAAACTACAGGACACCCTACTGCAAGTTTTTGTTCTCTTACTGTACTTCAAGGTGGTGATGGGAGAAGGGTTGGGAACATATGTGTGAAACACCTTTGACTAATAATGATTTTCTCTTTAGCATGAATATGGATAACTTTGATGAACCATGTAACGGTTATTATTTTCTGTGCCATAGTGGCCTTAAACATGACATCTAGGAGGTGAACTAGAGTGAATGTACTGTTTCACCATTTATACATGACAGTAATGATCTGTTGTAGTAGTTTGTGTAATAAACCTAAGTCTGAAAGAACTTGGAGAACCTCAGACTATTTGAATGAACCCCAACTATACTAGAAGGGGTAAAACTCATCTATGTGAGCTTGTAACTGTGCAGGGGTATAGATATGTCCAGATCAGTCAGGAAAGCCTGACTTTACTGCTCATGCTCAGTCTAGGTATGGTATTGTAACTTGTACCAGAACCTATGCTTGAAGCAACCAGTTTTAGCTGAGCTTTGTGGTAGTGATGTATTTTGGTTTAGTAAGTGTGATTCTTGAGCATGCAAGCTTTAGTAATTTCCTTCAGTTGTACTTGTCTCTTTGGGGCCATCCTGGTCCTGAGTCCATCAGCTTTAGGCACATGTATCATGGTGGAGGGGCTCTATGGCAGTGGCTGTTTCAGTTTTATAAGTACTGAGTCCCTCCTAAATATTTTTTTAATTTGAAAAGAAGTATGCTTTTACACTGGGTGACTTGTCATAAACAGAAGAAAATTTTAAGGAATCCAACAATGGCGTCCTAGAGCAAGACAAAATGGGTTACTACATGCATGCGTTCTCTATATAACACAAAGATAACATCTTGGTTGTCAGTTGTAACAAGTTTATTTTTCTATGAAAATGATAATAAACAAAGCATATCTTGACTGTAGCTCAAGAAGTGAATTCTATGAACTGAAGGTGAAAAACAAAAAGTTATCTTGTTACAGTCATCCACCATAATGCTTTGAGCCTTACCTGGGGTGATGAAACTACCTCTAGGTTATTTACATACCTCTCAACCTCTGAGTGCAAGAAATCTGGACAATGCCAAAAATAACGGTGGGACAAAGATCCAAAAATAGGGACAAATTTTTAATATTGCTCTTATAGGTTCAAAGGTTCATAAGAGGCTACTAGCCTATCCATATTTATACCGAGTTGCCCCAGTGGACTTAAGAGAACTAAATTCTGAACAGTAAGGGGCCCAGCAAATACCTCTATGGTATGCCACTTGTTACTGGTCTTTTGCTAGAGGTGAAGTCACCCACTTTGACAGTATGTGTCCTGTCGGTGAGCCAATTGGTTATCCATCTGGTGATGTAGGGGTTAATTCTCAATTGAGAGAGTTTGTCTATAATACCTCAGTGGAGAATTGTGTCAAATGCCTTGGCTAGGTCAAGGTAGGTGTTTGCACTGTCTTTCCCTCATCCAGGGCTTTGGTGACTTTCCTGAAGAAATCAACCAGGTTTAACAGACATGATCTACCCTTAACGAATCCAAACTGGATTGGGTCCAGAGTTTGGAGATTACCTATGACTTTGTTGATAAGGTCCATAATGATTCTTTCCATGACCTTGCAGATGAGGCTATTCAAGCTTATGGGTCTATAATTCCCATGATCGGTTAATGATCTCCCTTTGGGCAGAGGGATTACCGTTGCTGTCCTCCATTCTGCCGGAACATAGCCAGGCTGCAGGCTGTGGTTAAACAGGGATCCAAGTGGGCCTGCTAGGTCATGTTTTAAGTTGTTTAAAAGGCAGTGTAAGATGTTGTGTCTTCCCGTTGCTGCCCTGTTTTTTGGCTTGAAGAGCGCAGAGATGACCTGCTCTTTTGAGATAATAGATTGAGGAATGGTGGATGACCGGTAGGGACAGGGAGGTGAAGTTTGCTCCAAATCTGTCACCTAGCAGGTTGGCTATTACCTCTGGTTGAGTTTGGGTGGTGCCATCTGCAATCAGTTCAGCATACAGTTGGATTAATCTCTTTTAGATTATGGTTGAAGTTAACGAATGCCTTGTGATTTATCCTTAGCTTGGGAGGCTATTTTTGCTTAATAATTAGCGTTGGAGGACTTGACAAGATCTCTAATTTGTTTGTTTAGACTAGATAGGGATTTGTTCCTCTGCTGAGCCAGTTCCCTCTTCTTTTGGACATTAGTTTCTTTCTTTTGTTTTATAGTCTGTTTATACTAGAGGCCCATCTGGGTGGATTGTTTTTCTGGCAAGACCTGGTTTTAATCTGATAAGGTACAGCAGATTCTATACGACTGTTTAAGTGGTTATACAGGATGCTGGTGTACACCTTCTTATATCATTGTTTAGAAAGTTGCTAGAATAACAGTTTTTGTGTTATTGTGCATTTTCTGAAGGATATGATTTGAAGCTTGACTTGAATTCTCAGTGATTTGCAAGAGAACAACACATTTTCAGAGAAGCACACCAAAAATATGAGGCAAAAATTTGGACACGGAAAATCTGGGCAGTTGAGAGGCATGGCTATTTATCATGATTTTTAAAGAATAGATAGTATTATTAAAAGTTTATCATGACACAAAGCTGATGGTATTAAAAGTTACTGGATTATTGTTTTTCTGATTAGATATCCACTTAATTTTGGGGGTTTCATTTGGCTGAAGTCTTTGGTTAAATGGAATTTCCAACAGGATATGGGCATTAATCAGACAGCTCGTAGCTAGTAACTTTTAATACAATTTCCATAATTTGCTTCACTCTATTTTTAAATACTTTGCTTATTTAAAAATGAAATTTTGTTAAGTAGACTGAAGAACGTCTCCTTTACTACTAAACGCTTCCCTTAAGTTTTAACTTGTGTTTTGATGCTAGGGATTTCTGTTCTTCATTGCTAGAGTAACAACTGTTGTTAAAGGAAAACTCTGTCCTCTCCTACCTCAATCCTTAGGTTTCTTTTCTCCCTACAGTATGGTTCCAATACTGTGTAGGTACCAGAAACCTGCTTGTACTTTTTAAAACTTTAATTTACTTGCCTTGGAATGAAAGGAAGGGAAAGCCCGCCTACTTTTTTTAAGCTTAACTTCTCACATACTTTGCAGAGGCATTCATCTTTGCCTGCATCTCATACTATACAAACAGATAAATCTGTAGTTTGCCTGTACTGCTGTCAATCTTAGATGGGCAATTAATTCTGCTAATGTCAGGCACACAATAAAAAACACAGAAAGCTGTAGAACTGTTTTCCACTGTTTCTGATGTAGACAGGAGAATAACTTAACACTCCCCCTTTCATAGTAAGACAAAGCAATTTGATCAGTCAGGAGTTTAAAGGCAGTTGTCACCTCTTCTGACAAATTTGCATAAGTTTTAAATAGTTATTTATAATAGTTATATGTTAAGAAACTTAAATGTAGTGTCAAATATATTTTTCTTATAAAGTAACAACACATTTACCATTTTCAAGCACCCCCTTCCATACACACACACACACACACACACACACACACACACACACACACACACACACACACACACACACACACACACACACACACACACACACACACACAAAACAGAATTGCAGAAAAAGAGACAAGTGGTAATCCAATCAACTAGGTGCACTGATACTGTTCATAAAAAGGTCTTTTATGCTTTTTTGTAACATTTTTCCAAAGGGGATGCATATCTGATAGACACAGATTCACACTGACTTTGAGTTAGTCTTCAGAGTGCTAGAGTGCATCAGCATTTTGTAGTTTACAAAGGAAATCTGACCAATTGATTAAAAACATTAAAAAAAGGAAATCAGAAGTACTTAACTGTGTTTAAATGCGCACACACATGCACACACATTTATCTGTGTGTAGACACACATATACAGTACTATCTATGTATGTATGTGTGTATATATGGTTCTACTTGAGTTAGACGAAAGACCAGAAGATCGAAATCTGGAATGCCAAGACGAAAACAATGAAACCGCAGAACACTGAAAAGTGCGAAATTCAAAATCCCGATGTTACGGGAGTTTGAATTAGCACTTTTCATGTTCTGCTGTAGGTAAGTGTGTGTGTGTGTGAGTGTATTTGTGAGGGGAAATGCTGTGTGTAAGTGTGTGTTGTGACTGTGGTGTGTTTGTGTGAGGGACTGTGCTGTGTGGGTGTGTGTTTGCCTTGTGTGTCTGCTTGTGCGATCTCGGAGTTAGAATATTAAAGTAGGGGGGTGTGGGGGGCGCAGGGGGGCTTGCCCCCCACCTATCATTAGTGTAGAGTGTTTTGTTTAGTAGTGTGGGGCAGTTGTGTGTTTTTGTGTGTTATGCGTGTTTTGTAAACTTACATGTTTTTCTGTGTTCTGGAGTTTCGTTGTTTTCGTCTCGGTGTTCTGCGTTTCATTCTTCTGGTCTTTCATTGTTACGAAGTAGACCCATATATATATATATATATATATATATATATATATATATATATATATATATATATATACATACACACACACACATATATATATATACATATACACATATATATATATATTTATTTATTTTTTTTGGATGTACTTCAGATTGTCAAACTGCCAGAACATTAAACCACATATGGCTGAGACCGTATGTATGAAACCTCAAAACATAAATAAAAAATAAATGTTTTTTATTTCTGCAGCAAGGGGACTCTGCCCCTCTGCATCCCCCACACCCCCAGCTACTTAAATATTTCAACTCCGAGATCACGCTTACATTGAAGTGAATGGAATTTCCCCTACAGCAATCTACATGCCAACGGTTCAATGTTTTTGTCTCGCTGATCTGTGGTTAGGACCTATATATATATATATATATATATATATATATATATATATATATATATATATATAGAGGTTCATAGGTTGGTACTAGGCTATTGGCCCTAGGGCCTGTACAAGCCTAGTCATAACAATTCCCTGGCTATTTCTTCCCACACTATTTACTTCCCTGGACCGCTGTCTAGCAGGGCGACGGACATGATCCCCGGGGTGAATTTCCTTTCTTCCATCCAATCATCACGGTTCCTTTTGAAGAGGGCCAAAGAGACGCTCTGCGTGACATGTATGGGCAGTCTATTCCAGAGTCTGGAGAGTCTCTGGGTTAGGAACCTATCCCTCCAGCATGTTTTGTTTATTGTGATGACAAGATTTAGATCCCTGGAGCGAGTGGCTCTGAGGGATTGGGATTTCTGCAAGTGTAGCATGTCCAAAAGCTCCGGGTTTGACATGGCCTTGTATGTTAAGCAGAGATCACCTCGGAGTAGACGATATGCGACAGAGTATAGCTGGAGTTTTTTTAAGGTGGTCAGCATAGGGCATCTGCTTTAAGCCTGTGATTCTTTTAGTGAGGTATTTCTGCGGCCTTTCCAGTTGTTGCAGATGTCTTGAGAGGTACATGCCAAATGGGGCATTGTATTTTATAATGGGTCTAATGAGGGATGAGTGACGACCTTTTTTCTGTATGAAAAGCCCTTAGTGATGAGGTGTGCCACATAGAAGGATTTCCTGACTGTTGTGGCAATGTGGTTATTGAAGGTGAGACCACTGTCCACCTGTGTCCCTAAGTCTCTTATCACACTTTTGGTGTTTAGTGTACTGCCACCTATGTGATAATTTATGTGTGTATGTGTGTGTGTGTGTGTGTGTGTATATATATATATATATATATATATCTATATATATATATATATATATATATATATATATATATATATATATATATATATATTCCTTCGTTGAAGGTTGTGCATTAGGCCCGGCAAGCCAGCATGTAAAAATCTACTGCCAATCATTAGCAGACCGGAGTTCCACTGTGGCGACCTCTAACTGGGAAAAGCCGAAAGACACAAACAAATATATATATATATATATATATATATATATATATATATAATGTGTGTGTGTGTGTGTGCAATATAGGTACATACAATTTATTTATAATAAAGTTAACATAACAGAGTTAAGCATTATTAATGTATACATTCTAGTAAATGTCACTTTATGTTTTACTTATTCAGTGTCACACAGTGGCTATGTGTTGCACATGCAGTCTTTGTCAAAGTCTTTATGTTAGTACTTTTTTCTTTGTATTACTAAGTGCATGTATTACTTTGCCAATGTAGCCCGAGTTTTGGCTGAAAAGGGTCCTGGGACCAATAATTCTGCATCATTCATGAGAGAGAAAAAAGCCCCATTAAAGGCATTGGGAAGTAGCAGACAGACTTACTTTGGAGTCCTACTAGTTGTCACCTTTACATGATACAACAAGGATCCTTTACTGCAGTGAGAGTTTGCACACCTCATCATGAGTGTGTGAGGAAAGGTCTGTTAATTCTTTTAGAACTACAAAAGAATCCTTTACAAAAGCCTGCTATTTACCTACATTGTTCTGCTGGAAGTAGCTAATAGCTATTTATAGCGTAGAACAAGTTCTGACAGATACATAAATGAGGCTCAGTCAGGGAAACATAGAAGTAGCTCTGGTGTAGGTGTATTAGATGACAGTGCTCCATAGTCCTGCCATTCTATGTTAATAGCATGAGAAAACACCACCACCCCTTATGTCTAGCATGACTCATATAAAGAGGACTTGAAACGTATTCTGGAAAGAAGGAATGAAAGCAAGGAAATACCATGCTGTTTGTTTGGCCTGACTTGTTCTCAGATTTAGGAGATAGGGAATTTATTCTTATCTTCCTTTGTAAAACTCTGAAACTCTAAAAACATAAGGTATGTTTCTGCAGGGATAAAACAAAGTGAAACACATGAAAATTGTACTGTATTTCTTCAATATTTGTTTGCTTGTTGCTTGAGTTCTGGTTAACTGAGAGTTTACTGTACAGTGAAAATATTAGTTAATAGTTATTCTATTGTCAGTAGTAGTATTAAAAAGACATTTTGGCCTTCCAATACATCCACTGCTGTCAACTCAAACGTGACTGGGGTTTGCACATATTCGACTGTTGCCTTGTGAGTTTGAAGCAAATGTGGAAGAGCATAGCTGGCTGGGGCACTGTTTAGTTAGTTCAAGCAGCAAATAAAGATAAAAAAAACTCTCTGTTGCATGGCATGGTGTTCAGTTGTAGAGTTGTGCAATATGTAGTACTAGTGCAGACACAGCATAGCAGCAACAAGGCTGGTTTGTACGAGTAGACAAGTTTTCAAGGCAATAAACTGACAAATGAGATGGTGAAAGAAGGAAAGTAGGATAAAGTGTTGATAGCAGATGAGATGAAACATTCCTGATAGGGCAGATATGGAAATTGGTTATGTGAATACTGTTTGAGCAGAAGTACCAGACTATTACAAGATTTGCTTTCTGATAACAAAACGGGACTTTTATGCACAGGAATTTTATAAGCAAGTAACTTATTTTAAGGCAGTGACAGAGCATTTGTAGTTCAGCATCAGGAGTTCATATTCTGCCTGATGTCAAAAAAGTGAATTTGAAGCAAAATTTCGGCTCCAAATTTTACATTGACAAGCCCTCCCCTAGACATATACATACATTCTGTGCAGGGAGCTTCTTTTTTGCAATCAGTTCTGTGGTTGGTGGTTGCATTACTAAAGGCTAAGTGCATAGCTCTCAGCCTCTTGGTAGAATAATTCTAAAGCCAAAACTAATGGGGGAAAATACCCTAAGCCAGGGGCAGATTCTAAATATCACTTATGAACTTAGAAAAATGCTATAATAACAGGTTTTGTGTTAGTGTGCATTGTCTGAAGGATATGAAGTCTGAAACTCAAATGTCTGTCACTATTTGGTGAATTTAGTCCTCACTGATTTGCTAGAAAACCTCAACTCTTATGATGAACAGACCAAAATATGAGGGAAAAATCTAAACATTCTGCAAACTTCTGGTTAGTTGAGAGATATAGCTAACCACTGCAGAACTGCACTTTGCTGACTTGTGTAAAGCACTTGGTGTTCAAAATGTTTTAGTGAAAACTTGAGAGTAAACCATTTGTTGATAAGTAAAGTTCATGATATGTGAAATGATTTACACAATATGACTTGTGCATGTCAATAACCTGAAAAAGAATGCCAAGTTAACTTTTACTGTGTTAAATTCAAAGGACATGTGCATGAGCCATACATTCCTGTAAAGAAAACGTCATTGCAGCACCAGATGTTTTTCAGGTAATGCACACTTTTTTACCAGATGATCCACACACAAACTTATTGTAGGGGACAACAGAAGTGGCGGGTTTTATAACAGACACTATAAATAACACATGGCAGACCATACTGAATGTGTGAGTGATTTTACTGGCACTATGAAAGATTAGTCAAAATATTCTGAAAGAGTGGGCTGTATTATGAAGTTAAGAGTGAAGGAGCCAGGAAAGTTTCTGTGTACTACTTAGTGCAGCAGGTGTCAAACATATGATCCATTGTGCAATTTATGGCACCAGAAAAGACCAAGTCAGATTTATTTATGCAGATTTTAGAGATCTTGCTAAATCACTTAAGCCCAAGGCCATTAGTAACTGCAGTGACATAGATTCCATAAGAGGAGTCAAAAAAGTATATTTGTAAGTATATCTGAAAGTATGTGTGGCTATATAGCAGCTGTGCAGTATGGGTAAGTATTAACAGTTTAGAATGAGACAGGCTTGTGTTTGGTACGTATGATGATAATATATGAAAAAGATTAGTTGTAAGGAAGCTCTAACATGAGATAAAGCATTAAAGGTAGCAATCTCCATCAAAATAGCTTCAAAAGATAAAGTACCACAGGAAGTGAAGGGTGTGCTATCAGTATATTGACAACCTTGCTTATGTCTTCTGTCAACATACAATTTGGTCAACAAAACAGGTGAGCAACAGTTGTGCAAGACTGCTATAATACTAGAGTTGGGGAATATGCCCTTTCCGTAGCATTGTGCAAAGTGGGTGGCATTGCTTACATCATTTGTTGCTACAGGTGACAGCTGTTTTGTAGACATGATTTGGTCAGCAAAATAGCTGAATATACCCTTTCCCCAGTATTGTGTGATTTTGGAGTTGGAATATATTATTAACAAGGTTTATAGATGTCTCACCCCCTGGCACATATGGGGTGCAAGAGGGCTTCCACCGCCCTGCAAAAAACATTGTTTTGTAGTTGTATGCTCTGAGATTGTGTCAGAGCATGTGCAGTTGCACATGTACTTTTATTTATTTATTTATTTTTGCTTATTTTGTGTCAAAGTTTGAATGTCTACACATTTTTAAGCACACTCTTGTTGACAGTTTAGAGTGTTCATTCAAGTAGGTTATTTTGGCGGAGATGGTGAAAAACCCAAGTACCCAGAGAAAGCCATGCAGGCACAGGAAGAACATACAGCCATAACACAATGATAAAAGTTAGTATTGAACCTCTGGTGCTGGCACTGTGATGTAGATATTTTAACAACTGAGCCACAGCACTGCCCATCTACACAAAATGATAAAACACATGTCAGATTTCTGCATGTTTTCACAAGCAGGACCACCATTGTTTTGCAGAAACTGATACAAAAAATAGATATGGACTAATGTTACGTTAACATTTTACATGGGATTTCACAGAACAGTAACGGTATAGTGAAATCTGAAAAAACTGCTGCAAAGTTTAGCTCATGCAGAGTATTTTTATCTTTTTTGTTTGGATAAAGTCTGGTAAGCCGCGAGATGCTTCAACTGTGGAACGTGCGGATGTCTCTACCTTGGATGGGTCCAGAGCCGCTGTGCAGGCACCGGCTTCTGAGGGTGTATTCAGGCCTATGGACTTGCATATTAAACTGATGCCTCCTTCTTCATTTAGGCCTAAACCTCGAACCATGCCTAAGAAACTGATGCCCAGGCCACATGCTCAGGCCTCTATGCCTAAAAAACAAATGATAAGAATGGCTGAAGATCTTATAACTCTAATCAGGAGAAGCCAACCACCCCCTTCTAAGAGACCTAGGACTGAAGTTGTTTATGAATCTTCTGACCAGGATTCTGATTTTTCTGATTCTTCTTATGATCTGGATGTACCCTTATCTACTTATGAGGATTCTAATGCAGAGGACTCTATTCCCTCTGCTTCCCCTCCAGAGGATTTTTCTTTTGGTGAAACCTTACATACTCTAAGGGAGCATTTCCACTGGTAAAGCCAGGATTTTTCTGATTCAAAAAAAGAGGCTTAGGGATTTCTTACTCCTGCCTCAGCATAGGCCTTTAGCTATACCTCCTGTACTAGACATTGTTAATGATGCCTTTTCGGAATCTAGTTTGGCCCCTGATTCCTTGCCTCCTGCTCCCAGAAACCTGACGGATATTACAGGGTTCCTGATTCACACAAGTTCCTTTTTAAAAATCCTATTGCGGATCGAGAGACTATTTCTCAGGGACCCAAGGGCATTAAGGCTTCTACTCCTAAAAATCCTACCCCTTCTGATAGAGACTCCAGGGCACTGGATAGATGGGGTAAGAAGGTTTACACTTCTGCAACCTTGACCATTAGGGCTTTAAACTGCCAGTTTCATATGTTAAAGTATCAACAACATGTTATTGGATTGCTTAAACAGAAAATGATGTTGATTCCTGACTATGCTGAAAACAAAGAATTACATGATTTAATGCATTCTGCTGAACAGGTTGGAAAACATACTTTGCAATGTGGATTTGATTCATTAGAGGCCTCTTGCAGAACTGCTGTTCCTGGGTCTGTGCTCAGAAGGCATGCTTGGCTTAAGGAGCAATCTTTGCCTCATCATGTTAAAGCTAAACTGTTGGATGCTCCCTTAAATCAGGACCACCTGTTTGGCAACAAAGCTGAGGAAGTTCTTAAAAAGATGGAAGTTAAAGCTAAATCTATGCAAACTGTTAAAGATTTCTTACAAGTTCAGCCTCCAAGATTTAGTAGGCATTGGCCCTCTAAGAATTGGTCCTTTCCAGCCCCTTCCAGGTCTTCTCAACCCAAACCCAGACACAGCAGAAACCACAGGTTTCAGTCCCAGGGGATGCACAAGACTAAGCAGTGGGAGGTTTCCGCATCCAAATCTGGGAGTAGTAAGACTCCCCCCTATGGAAAACTGTCTCAATGACTTGCTTTTAAAACTTCCAAGCACTTCCCAACTAAATGCTCCTTTAGGGGGAAAGATTGGTCTGCAGGCAAAAAACTGGGAACTCATTACCCAGGACAAATGAGTTTTAAATATAGTGTCCCAAGGATACAGATTTCACTTCCACACGTTACCAACACCAAGCGGGTGGCCATATCTACCCCCAAATCAGCAGGCAGAGGCCCAAAATCAAGTACTCTCCCTCTTAAGCATTGCGGCTATTCAGTTGGTATCAGTCTCAGAAGAGGAAAAGGGACAAGGTTTCTATTCAAGACTTTCCCTGGTACCCAGAAAAGACAATTCTTGGCGTCCTATCCTGGACTTTTCTACTCTAAACACCTTTCTAGTGATTCCAAAATTCAAGATGCTGACTCTTCACCAGCTGCTTCCTACGCTAGGCAAAGATGCCTGGTTGGCAACACTAGACATAAACGAAGCATAACTGCACATCCCTATCAGGGAGTCTTGCAGAAGATACCTACGCTTCAAAGCAAGCTACATGCACTATCAGTTCTCTGCACTGCACTTTGGCTTATCTGCTGCACCCAGGGTATTCACAAAGTGCCTAGCTCCAGTCATTGCATTTTGCAGGCAAAGAAATATTCAAACATACCCATACCTGGACGATTGTCTAATTCAGGCAGAAAGCCAGGACATACGTTTGAATCATCTAGCTTTTGTTCAAAGGGTGCTGACTTGTCTGGGGTACACCATAAACTAAAAGAAACCACACCGGGTACCCTGTCAACAAATTATATTCCTGGGAGCAAGCTTGAATACAACTTCCCAGATGGCTTTCCTCACGCCAGAGAAACAGATTCATTTGACAACCTACTTCAAACAAGTGGCCACAAAAACCCAGCTATTTGCAAGGCAAGTACTGCAAGCCTTGGGGTTCATGGCCTCCTGCATTCTTCTAATTCCATATGCAAGGCTGCATATGAGGAAACTACAATGGTATCTCAAAAACCTATGGTGCCAACATTCTCAGGATCTAGAAGCAATAATTCCTATCATACCTTGACTATGCCTAGAATTCCACTGGTGGGCAGAGGCCTGCCACCAAAACAAGGGACTACCATTCCCACTACCCCCTGCTGCCCAACCCTTAACAACAGATGCATCAGACTATGAATGGGGGTGCTCACCTGGCAGAGAAGTGCATTCAGAGCAAATGGAAACCAAGTCAAATGCACCTGCACATAAATCAAAAAGAAATGTTAGCTGTACAGAATGCTCTGACAGCCTTCAAGGACCACATTCTTCCAGGACGACACCACTGTCATGTGGTACATAAACAAGCAGGGGGGGGTACACATTCTTACCCCCTCTGCAGACTAGCCATGGCATTGTGGAACACAGCCTTGAGCTACCAAGTGAATCTACAAGCTCAATTCCTGCCAGGTAAACTAAATACACTGGCAGACAAACTAAGCAGAAACCTCATGGACCCACACGAGTGGAAACTGGAACCAAGGATTTTCAACATGTTGACAAGCAAATGGAGGAGCCCAGATATAGACCTGTTTGCCTCCCCCCAGAACCATCAATTGGACAAATTTTGCACAAGGATTCCTCACAAGCTAGCTTGGAAAGTGGATGCTCTGTCCTTCAGCTGGAAAAAACATCAGTTTATGCCTTTCCTCCTCTGCCTCTGCTCTCCAAAGTACTACTAAAGATCAAACAGGACAAGCCAAGGATGATTTTAATTTCACCAGACTGGCCACGCCAACACTGGTAACCCCTCTTGCGCAGTGTGTCACGCTTGGCCCCATGGCACCTGCCTCAGACTCCTTCCCTGTTGTCACAGCAGGAGAACCAGATTCTGCACCCTCAGCTGCAAACCCTGAACCTAGCAGCCTGGCTAATTCCCTAATCTCTCCTTTACTATCCCTCAGTAAATCAGTGATGGATATCATTTTAGAAGCAAGGAGGCCTAGTACTAGAAAATCTTATGCTGCAAAATGGAAAAGATTCTGTGCCTGGAACCAATCTCAAGTGATGAGCGCAGCAGCGCCCAATTTACCTCAGATTTTACAGTACTTGACTGAGATGCTTCATGAGGTCTTGTCCTTTTCCTCCATCAAAATTCATGCCTCAGCCATTTCAGCTCATTATAGCACAGAGCCTCCCCTCTTCTCTCATCCACTGCTCAAGCAGTTCCTCAGAGGGGCCAAAAATGTAAGGCCACCCAGGAGAGATCCAACTCCAGCCTGGGACCTTAACTTTGTCTTGGAGAAACTCACTCTTCCTTCTTTCGAGCCAGCTGCTACTGCAGATTTAAAATTCCTTTCTTGGAAAACAGCTTTCCTTTTAGCAATCACTTCAGCAAAAAGGGTATCTGAATTACAGGTCCTTATGGCAGTGGAGCCTTTCATCATCTTTCATGCGGACAGGGTGTCCCTCAGAACTAATACCTCCTTCATGCCCAAGGTGGTATCCAGTGTGGCTCTTAATCAGCCCATTCATTTGCCTACCTTCTTTCCTAACCCACAGAACAAAGGGGAACGAATACTGCACTCCTTAGATGTGCACAGACAACTTAGATTTTACTTGGACAGGACTAAACCTCAAAGGAAATCTGAACAACTGCTGGTGGCATTTGCTGCAGGGCAGAGGGGAAAGCTATTTCAAAGCAAACCATTTCAAAATGGATAGGCAACTACATTCATTTCTGCTATAAGCACCATTGAAAACCTATCCCACATGGCATCAGACCCCATTCAACCAGGGCTGCATCTACCTCTACAACCTTTCTCAGAGGCGTCCCTACCAGGGACATCCTAGAAGCTGCTACCTGGAGTTCTGTACATACTTTCACCAAGCATTATCATTTGCCAATTTTCTCTAAATCCAGAGCTGGCTTTGCCACTGCAGTCTTGCAGGGCCTTATAGCTGGTCCTAATTCTATTTAAATTCCTCCTCCCAACCTTAGCGTTGGGAATCTACCCAAATGTAATGACTGCAACAGTGAAACACGAAGAACATAGTACAGTTGTGTACACTTACCATAAATGTAGATGTTCGAGTGTATTCACTGTTGCAGTCCTGGTTACCCTCCCTCCAGCCCTCTTTCTTCTTTTGGCTATACCTCTACTTTCCCTTACTATGCTCAAAAGCTTTTTGGTGTATTTGCTTTTTTGTTGGAGGTATATCCTTTTATTTATAGATTTAATTGATGTTCTTTGTGTTTTACTGTTGCAGTCATTACATTTGGGTAATCTGCTGGCAGGTTGCCCTCAGTCGGCCTGAATTCCAAAGTCTTGGGTCCTGCGTTAGTTGCTGTCTCCTCTTCCATGACATCAGGTCATCAGGGTTATAAAACATGCAGCCAACGCCATTTTCTTTAGTCTTTCTTGCCACGCGGTGCCCGAAGCAGAAGCATTTCGCAAGTGCCAGTCGGCCGACTACTGAAATATTCGAATTTGAGTTTCAGAACCGAAGTCTTCAGTAAAGCTAAGTACCCCATTGGGGAAATTTTTTTCTTGCTCCATACCGATGTCAGAAAAAGTTAATAATTGTATTACTTGTGGGATGCAAATACCTCATAAGGGTTTCCTTTTGTACTGTATTTCATGCCTTGGCCTGATCACGACGTGCCTGGCTGTCGGTTTTGTGCTAGATTTAACCAATGCACTATTAAGCGTCTGTATATTTTTGCCTCAAAGTATTTTGGAAACATATTTAACTACACAGAAATGTCATCGGATAGCAATCCGACTACCGGAGTACATAAAAAATGCAAAGAAAAGGACAGAGAAAGGCAGTCGAGATACAAAACTGACGACGAAGCTTCTCCTAAGCCAGTCGCTGTTTCACCGGTACACAGTGAGGTGCTTTCGCAGCCCCTGATACCCGCTACCTTCGAGTCACAGGCCTCTACCGACACCCATGTGGAGTCCAGCATGCCACAAGATACTCAAGGTATTGGACCGACGGATGTATCTCCCTCGGATGGGTCCAGAGCCGCTGAGCAGGCACCGCCTTCTTAGGGTGCATTCAGACCTCAACATTTGTATATCAAACCAATGACAGCTGCAAAAACAAAGACAAAAGCAACTTCTAAAACTAAAAAAATGACGCATGAGCCACGTGCACAGGCCTCTATGCCTAAAAAACAGATGATTAAAATGGCTGAAGACCTTATTACCTTGATCAGGGGTACTCATCCCCCTCCATATAAGAGGCCTAGGCAAGATACTGATTATGACTCCTCAGATCAGATTTCTATTTCTTCTGATTCCTCTTCCGATCAGGAATTATCTATACCTCCCTATGAGGATTCTGATGCAGAGGAGTCTATACCATCTGTATCACCTCCTGAGGATTGTTCTTTTGGAGAAACCTTGCATACTTTGAGGGAGCATTTTCACTGGGAGAGTCAATATTTCTCAGAATCGAAAAAGAGGCTCAGGGATTTCTTCCTTCTCCCTCAGCACAGGCCTTTAGCCATTCCCCCTGTTTTAAACATTGTGGATGATGTGTTTTCGGAGTCAAGCTTGTCCCCTGACTCCTTACCTCCAGCTCCCAGTAAGCCTGACAGATATTGCCGGGTCCCTGACTCACATAACTTTTTATTTAGAAACCCTGCTGCTGATCCTGAAACTATTTCACAGGGTCCAAAGGGAGTTAAGGCCTCAACAGCAAAAAATCCTACCCCCTCTGACAGAGATTCAAGGGCACTGGACAGATGGGGAAAAAAGGTTTATACATCTACAACCTTGAAAATCAGGGCCTTAAACTGTCAGTTTCATATGCTTAAGTATCAACAACATGTTATGGGATTGCTGAAACATAAAATGATGTTGATTTTTGAATGTGCAGAAAATAAAGAATTGCAGGAATTATTGCATGCAGCTGAACAGGTTGGAAAGGATACTTTGCAATGTGGTTTTGACTCCTTAGAAGCCTCCTGCGCCCTAGGGCCGCAGTTACTGGATCTGTGATTAGGAGGCATACATGGCTAAAGGAACAAAATTTGCCTGATCATGTTAAAGTAAAATTGCTAGATGCACCTTTACAGCATGATACTCTGGTATTAAGGCAGAAGAGGTTTTAAAGAAAATGGAAGACAAAGCTAAGTCTATGCAAACTGTTAAAGACGTCTTACAAGTGCAGCCACCAAGATTCAGTAGACACTGGCCTACAAAAAATTGGTCCTTTCCTGTGTCAGACAGAACTAAGGGGCAAATCCAGATGCCCTAAGGGTTCCAGATACCAGGCGCAAGATTCATACAGATCAAAGCAATGGGGTGCTTCTACCTCCAAATCTGCAGGAGATAAAGCTCAAACCTACAGAAAACAGCCCCAATGACTTCCCTCTGCCTGCACCAAGCACTTATCTTTTGACAGCACCCTTAGGGGGAAAATTAGCACTTTTTGCTCAAAATTGGCAGTTAATAACCCAGGACAAGTGGGCACTAAACATAGTATCACAGGGATACAGATTCCATTTCCACACTCTGCCAATGGCAAAAGGTTGGCCAGTTCTGCCAAAATATCAATGGGCAGAGGCACAGAAACAGGTTATTTCCCTCATGGATATGGGGGCCATTCAGCCAGTACCAGAACAGGAAAAAAAAATAAGTTTTTTACTCAATACTGTTCTTGGTACCCAGAAAGGACAAGGCTTGGTGGCCAATACTGGATTTATCGATTTTGAACACATACCTGGACATTCCAAAATTCAAAATGCTGACTTTGCAGCAGCTTCTGCCCATGCTGGGCAAGAATGCTTGGCAGGTGGCATTAGACCTAAAAGAGGCATACCTGCATGTCCCAATAAGACAATCGTGCAGAAGATACCTCAGATTCAAGGCTGGCTTAATGCATTACCAATTCTCTGCACTGCCCTCTGGCTAATCTACTGCGCCCAGGGTCTTTACAAAGTGCCTGGCACCAGTAATTGGATTTTGCAGACAAAGAAGTATACAAATATATCCTTACTTGGACGACAGAACAAGGACATTCTTTTTCGACACCTGGCGTTTGTGAAAAGGCTTCTAACATGCCTAGGGTACACAATAAACGAAAAGAAATCACAACTGGTACCCTCTCCAAAGATAACATTCCTGGGTGCAAGCTTGAATACAACTGCCCAGATGGCTTACCTCACGCCAGACAAGCAAAGGCAACTGACTACTTACTTCAAACTGATGGCAACAAAAACCCAGGTATCTGCAAGACAAATTCTGCAGGCTTTGGGCTTCATGGCATCCTGCATCCTACTGATTCCATATGCAAGACTGCATATGAGGAAACTTCAATGGTACCTAAAAAATTTATGGAGTCAACATTCTCACAGTCTGGAAACAATGATTCCACTCATCCCCTGCCTACAACAGGAGTTTCTATGGTGGGCAAAGGCATGTCACCAAAACATGGGACGGGCCTTCACTCTACCCCCTGCCAGCCAAACCTTAACAACAGATACATCAGATTATGCCTGGGGGCCCACATGGCAGGAAGATGCATACAGGACATATGGACCCCAAAACAAATGCATCTACATATCAACCAGAAAGAGATGCTAGCTGTTCAAAATGCCCTAACAGCCTTCAAGGACTTACTTCATCCAGGACAACTACTAATAAAGACGGACAACACCACGATCATGTGGTATATAAACAAGCAAGGGGGCACACACTCAGATTAGCCATGCCACTGTAGGACACAGCTTTGACCTACCAAATACATCTTCAAGCTTAATTCCTGCCAGGAAAGCAAAATACTCTGGCAGAAGATCTAAGCAGAAACCTTATGGATCCTCACGAGTGGAAACTAGATCCACAAGTCTTCAGCATGATAACAGAGAAATGGGGGAGCCCAGACATAGATCTATTTTCCTCCCCTCAGAATTATCAATTGAAAAGGTTCTGCACAAGGACTTATCACAGACAAGCATGGAAAGTGGATGCCCTATCTTTCAGTTGGAAAAACCTGTCAGTTTACGCCTTTCCACCTCTGCCTCTTCTTCCCAAGGTCCTCCTAAAAGTCAGACAAGAGAAACCACAGATGATACTAATTGCCCCGGACTGGCCCCGCCAATACTGGTACCCAATCCTAAGGAACTTGTCTCAATACCCAGCCTGGACCTTACCTCAAAGACCTCAACTACTGTCCCAGCAAAACAATCAGAACCTGCACAATCAACTCCAGACACTGAACCTGTTAGCATGGCTGATCATGTAGTTATACAAACAACACCTCTCAGTAAAGCTGTGATGGATGTCATTTTGGAAGCCAGAAGGCCCAGTACTAGAAAATCTTATGCTGATAAATGGAAGAGATTCTGTGCTTGGAATCAAGCACAAGGAACTGACACAACAAAACTAAATGTTCCTCAGATATTACAATACTTAACTGAGATGCTCGACAAAGGCCTATCTTTCTTATCAATTAAAATCCATGCCTCTGCCATTTCAGCTTATTACAATACAGAGCCACCAGTCTTGTCTCATCCTTTACTAAAGCAGTATCTTAGAGGAGCCAAAAATTTAAGGCCTCCTAGAAGGTCACCATTACCTGCATGGGACCTCAATTATGTGTTGGAAAAGCTCACCCTGCCTCCATTTGAACCAACTGCTACCGCTGATATAAAGTTCTTATCATGGAAAACAGCTCTGCTACTAGCAATTACTTCAGCAAGAAGAGTTTCAGAGCTACAGGCCCTCATGGCTGTAGAGCCTTTTATCATATTTTACCCAGACAGGGTGTCTTTGAGGACAAATCCTACATTTATGCCTAAGGTGGTTTCCAGTGTGGCTCTTAACCAGACAATTCATCTGCCAACCTTTTATCCAAATCCGCAGAACAAGGGGGAGAAAATTCTGCATTCCTTGGATGTACACAGACAGCTAAGATTCTACTTGAGCAGGACTAAAGCTCTAAGAAAAACTGAGCAATTACTAGTGACATATGCTGCAGGATCAGAAGGAAAGGCTATTTCAAAGCAGACAATTTCAAAGTGGATAAGCCACTGCATCTGTTTCTGCTACTTACACCATGGCAAACCTGTGCCCAAGGGTATTAGGTCTCATTCCACCAGAGCTGCAGCTACTTCAGCAGCCTTTCTCAGAGGGGTGCCAACCAAAGACATTCTAGAGGCTGCTACTTGGAGTTCTGTTCACACCTTTACAAAGCATTATCATTTGTCTCTCTACTCGTCCAGGGCAGGCTTTGCCACTGCGGTTCTGCAGGGCCTTATAGCCCCACCTAATGCTGTTTAACTCCTGCCTCCCAACCATAGCTTTGGGATTCTACCCAAATGTAATGACTGCAACACTGAAACACGAAGAACATAGTACAGTTGTGTACACTTACCATAAATGTAGATGTTCAAGTGTATTCACTGTTGCAGTCCAGGTTACCCTCCCGCCACCCCCCCTGTCATTCTGGAGTTTATCTTTCCTTCTCTGTGTTCTACAACCTATGTGATGTATTTACTTGTAGATGAAGGTAATGTTTATATTGATGCATGTATATATATATATATATATATTTTTGCTACCTTTTTGGGGGCACCTGACATCGGGGGCAAGAAAAACTAAAGAAAATGGCATCGGCTGCATGTTTTATACTCCTGATGACCTGACGTCATGGAAGAGGAGACAGCAACCGATGCAGGAGCCAAGACTTTGGAATTCAGGCTGACTGAGGGCAACCTGCCAGCAGATTAACCAAATGTAATGACTACAAGAGAGAATACACTCGAACATCTGCATTTATGGTAAGTGTACACAACTGTACTCTTCCCATTAGGGGGGCACCTGACATCTGGGGCAAGAAAAACTGATGTAATGACGTCGGCTGCATGTTTTATACCCCTGACGACCTGACGTGATGGAATAAGGGACAGCAACCGATGCAAGAACCAAGACTTTGTAAATCAGGCCGACTGAGGGCTACTGCAAGCAGATAACCCAAATGTAATGACTGCAACAATGAATACACTCGAACATCTACATTTATGGCAAGTGTACACAACTGTACTTTCTCCCAGAGCCTCTCACAATGTGCTATATTAACTCCCACTACATGCCTTATAAAGTCCAGCATACTCCATCCCTCACATCACATTTTTCTCTAAATCTTTCTGTCCCTTTTTCTCACATCTTCCTTTCCAGATAAGCCTGTCACTTGCATGCTGCCATCACTGCCTTTTGCTTCAGTTATGTATGTATGTATGTATGTATGTGCCATATAGCACTTGCTAGACCTGTGACACCACCACCATCCTGATGTAGAAGATTATGGTCAGGTCTGAAAATGGAACCAAGCTGTTGTATGTTTGAGAAATGGGTTTTAAGACATTCACTTCAAGATCGGACTGAAGTGCAACTTTAGAAGTGAATCTTGACGTCCATTTTGAGAATACATAACTACCTAATTATTATTGGAGAGACTTAGTCAAACTTTTTTGTACTACATGGAGCTTTACCTGTTTCATGTACTACCACAGAGAGAGGAGAAAAGACAAAAAGGTGTAGGAGCACTAAATGTTTTACAGCTTTGAAATCTGTACTAGTCACACAATTCTTTCTAGTACATAAAACGTCAGCTGCTCCAATGTATAATAAGATAAAGTAAAAGAAAGATAAAAAGTAAGAAGGTGTAAGACATAAGAAAAATGCTTAACAAGTTTGTCTTTCTCTCAATTTCAGAGTGAAATTGCAGCACTCTTGATGTTACAAGAGATTTACTGTCTTACTGTACCTGTTCGGCTACAGTTTAATCTTCTCCAATAATGCCTCGGTGAATCTGCTCTATGGTGTCCCTTTCTGTCAGTTATAGCTTCAGTTTCAAGTGCCTTACCCCATCCAATACACTCCCACCTCCAGTTCATTTTCAGATACCACTGACCTACTAGGGTCATGTTCTGTGACCCTGTTCGCCTCTAATCTTTCTGATATTTCTTTCTCAAGCTCCACTAATGGCAGCATGCAGACATTTGTAATTTAAACTGTTACTTCCTGTCCCCTCTAACCCCTTGTATAACTCCCTGCTAACTCCTGTCACCAAGCCTCCTTCTTCTTCTTTTGTCTTTTCCCGGTTAGGGGTCACCACAGTGGATCACCTGTCTGCTTATGATTGGCAGTGGAGTTTTACGGTTTCGAGTTGCCAGCCTGGTGCCCAACCTTCCACAGAAGGTGCACACACACACACACACACACACACTCATGCCTAGAGCCAATTTAGAATGCCCAATCCACCTACAGCATGTCTTTGGGATGTGAGAGGAAACCGGAGCACCCGGAGGAAACCCACGCGACTACAGGGAGGACATGCAGACTCCGCACAGAAGGCACCCCAGCCAAGGATTGAACTGGAGAACTTCTTGCTGTGAGGCGGCAACACTAACTGCTGCACCAACATTACCAAAAGTAAGGCAAGAGGTGAAAGGTGGCATCCTTGCCTTTTTACCCTTTTCAACAACATCTTCTTTTATTGGTTCCCTCTGGTCACTACCATGAGTATAGTACCTATGTACAATACATTTGCTCTCAAACCCCCTTTGCAAAATATCTCTTTCATTGTTGTAGACATAACATCACACTTGTGTGTTGGGCGCCTTCTTTATCTGAAACATTATCACATACCCTGCCATGTATACCCCCCAACTTTTTATGATTTATTAAAGTTCATTAACAATCACTAGTAGTCCACAGAAGCACTACTTCTTTCAAACTCCTTCCTGTGACTGACATTTCAGTCAGCATTAATAATAAGCTTTTATGGTCATGCTACTAACACCCTTAAAATATTTTGATATCAGCACAGATCAGAAGAACTGGTTTGTTTGGAAGTTGCTGCTCCTCATTCCTCCATTTAGGAAGCATCACTGCAGCCCCTCTCTCAGAACTCTGCAGGTGACAAATATCCTTGGCCTCCTTTGATATCATCTTTGTTTCCTGCGCCCTCTCATTCTCTACCATTTTAGTAGCCTTGCTCCTTTTAAATATGTGATCACATTCATGCTTCTGCTATCAGTTATGTCCTTTTCTTTAATACACACTCTCTGCCCATATAATCTACTCCACTCTCATATACCTCTGCCCTTGCCTAGCCTTGTCACTTTCCTTCCTGTTCCTGCTGACCTTTCCATAATAGGGCTTCTCCATGCCTCCATCAACACCTTCTTGTCTCCATTTTCCTTGACATTTTCCACCTCTCTATTCCCTGTGATCACCTCTTACACTGTATTTTTAGTGCATATCTCAACCCCACTTCTCCATTTCCATGGGTTCCATCTCTATCAGCATTCCATATTTTTGCTTACTTTCGTCCTTGTCCATCCATATTCTGAGCTACAACTTTCATCATCCTCCACAGCTACCACTTTTCCTCCAGTGTCAATATCACCAACTCCCTTGCCATTCTCCAAATACCCACCAAAACATGCTCTTCTGCCCCTGTAACCAGCTGTCTTGGACAACCCTTGTGAAATACCTGCTTGTCAAGCAATCATTCCTTCATAAGAGCCATTGCTACAATAATAGCGTGTAGTAGCCCCTTCCTAAACCTTGTCAAGTATTTAAAAAAACTCCACAAACAGAGCTCTTCATTCCTCTTAGATCTATAAAACACACCGTAGCATACTTGCTTCACCCAACTTATACCTAATAACTGCCTACAATCATTGTTGTGTGCTTCTGCCCACCATTGTTACCTCCTCTTCTCCTTTTTATATAGCTTCCCCACACCAGCTCAAACCATCTTCCCTTCAGCTTCCCCCACTTGAATAGCATTAGCTTTAGTTTCTACAGCGTAATTACTTTGATTCCATCCTCTTCATTCTGTCATTCTTTCTCTGCCATATTAGAACTACTTTCTCTCATTTCCACATTTCATGCAACTAACTTAAGTCTTAGCCCTTCTCACATCTCCACCCTCTCACGTCTCTTAGCTCTCATTCAACTACACCTTCTGTTCTCATCTTATGTGCCCCATCCTTCTGCTATGTTCCAGCCCCACCTCTGAATTCCTTCTGCAGACTGCTTCTAACACATTCAACTTGAACGTTTCTCCAAGACATCCACCATCAGCTCACTTTCCAAGGATCTAGCCACCCAGTGCCTCCATTGACCAGTCCCACCATGTCTCCTTAAAGGTCTATTCACGATGCCCACATTGTCTCTCCCTTTCTCACATTTCCGTAACAAAAAGGGGACAGCACTTAAGCCTGCCTCCTTTTTCCTTCTTGAACTTGAAAACGCCCCCACCTATGCAGTGCTTCTCATCAACAATATCTGATTACTGCGCCAAGTTGTTTTCATGTCAGAATGTTTACTAAACAGTTCAGTAACCATCCAGCCATCATTTTAACAGCATACGGCTATATAACCACTTGCATTAACCTTTGTTTTCTAACTGGATTAATTTATCCTCTATATCCAATATCCTTTCCTACCTTCCTTTTCATAACAGACTTCTAACAAATTTTCCACTAAAATGAAGTTACTGTTTTTTTAATTGTGTACATTTGTATAATCCTTTCTATTCCAAACTCAGAATGTGGCTACTAAGCTTATATTAACATTTTTAACGTTCTCTGTTTTCCCAATGGCATGTATAGTAACACACATTTAAACTAAGTGCTTTGTGTTTAACCTGTTACAACTATTCTAATACATGCCAGCAACCAGATTGTCCATTTAGTCCATTGTATTTCCATCCTCTGTACATATAATGCAGGTTCTCTAAGCAAAAACTACAGAAGTAATATTCCTCCTAAACTCATCAGGTACTATGCACATTTAAACACAGATAATCGCATGTAAATATTTGAAGTTCTCCATTACATTGCACTCTATTTACATCTGTCTAACCCCACCGTCTTCATCACATCTGTAATATGTATTGTTTCCATGTGTTCATCAAACATTCCTTTTCCTTTCATCGAGTGATTTTTTTTTTTTTTGGCATTCAAAAATCCAACTAAGGAACATCCAATGACTAATGTTTCAGTAATATCCATTTTGCATAATGAGAAAAAAAAAGACCTTAATTTTCTCGACAGCTGTGAGATTAACAGTTCTAACATTTCCCATTCTGCCCACATCTCTTCAAGTAACACGTGCATGTAAAAAGATCTTTTTTTCTTTAACTTCTTTAAATTGCTGTAGTATATGGCTTTAGTCCTCTACTCTGTGAATGTGGTTCATATGTTGTGTTGATCAAAAGTAAACTGTGTTATTCTGCCCAGGACTTATCAGGTAACACACACATTTAAAAATAATTGTTTTACAGTTAAACTTAATGAACTGTTCTAATACTTAATAACTTATAGCTTCACTTCAGTTTCCCACTGCATATATTATAGTACTGGGGGCAGATTCCAAGAGTTTCTCTCTGTGTAAGCTTGCTCTGATTTCAAAAGGCTTGTTTATTACACCGGAGTAAGTTACTTATACTGAGAGCAAATCTTTTGGAATCTGACCCTCCCAGTGTAGATAGGCCATAAACCTAAGTAAGTCACTTTAACAGAGAACAAGTCTTTTGGAATTGGGACAGGCTTACATTGGAGTAAGTAAATTACATTTGACAAGTCTTCTGGAATATGGCACCTGGTGTAGATCTTCAAAGTACAAGCCTGATTGCTTTTAATCTCATATCTTTCCATGACAGTCCGTGTCTTGAACGTTATTACTGTTTTTGTTTTGCTTAAGAAATTTATATATGTAAGAGAGTGCCCATTTGATAGTCATTGTTTCCCATAATCCTTTTGCAGTCCCTTCCATTTCCCTGTGTAAAGAAAAACAGGTCATATAACCCAACCTTAAGTAGAATCATCAAATACCTTTTTTAAAGACATGCAACATCCTTTTCCACTCACTCTGCACATCTTTCTTCATTTGTATTTTTGCGCCTGTTTCTCACAAAGTTCAGTTTCATTCCACATTTCTGGATCCTCATTCAGGCAAAGCAGAGCATCAGCAGAGAAAAAAGATTTAATAGCTTGTAGCAGAACCTACTGTCCCCTTCACATATTCATTTTTACTACAGAGGTAGTAAGCTTCCTCCGTGCACCATCCGTGTTTTTACTAGCCCTCTTGTGAACATGTGCAACCGGTATGATGTCCTTTCTTTTTGGTCCTTTCTTGTGACCAATTACCACACTTCCTTCATTGCTGCTTTCTCAGTCCCATACACATTGCTTTCACTGACTTCCATAATGACTGTTGAGGGTGTCCAATCCTGACCACATTCTTTTTTAGCAGGGATCTGTCTGTCTCACTCACAGTCACAAGTATTCATTACACTGAGGGTACTCCTTGGCCAGACCTAGCACCCACAGACTGTAGTGTGATTGATACAATCACTGTGCTATCCATGACTGTGTTATTTCTTTGCCAGCCCTAGAACTAGCACCCACAGACGTGCTTCCCTGCAGGGCCTTTTTTTTAGCCACTGTTCCAACTGAGTCATCAAGCCACTGCAGGTTTCCAGTATATAAAGGCAAAAGATAATTACTTGAAACTTGCCCTGGGGAACTCAGCCAACTGAAGCATGGAAGTAACATATCAGTTAATCACACAGACATTTTATTTATGTATTTATTTATTTATTTATTTACAAGGAGAGCTTTGCATTCCCCACGTAAAGGGGGTGCCCCTTATGTTCCCTGAACATGTACAGTAGATATCAATTCCATAGTCAAACAATACTAGAAAGGGGAGAAACATCCCAAAATACTGCACAGTGGTCTCACACAACCAGTATTTTCAACCTGTCACAGCTATGGAAATGGTGCTTGTAGCATATACAGACTGTTTACATCTATTGGGAGACTTCATTGCTCACATAAGGAATAAAGATGATGCCAGAAGAATCTTAAATAGGAGGAAAGTTTACTTGATCTGACACTATATGGTGAATATCTGTTGCATGTCTGTGATTCTTAGGGACGGTACATAACAAACACCATGTTCAAACAGAGCACCTTGGGCCAAATTTTGAAGTATGACTTCACAGATGAGTCATCACATTCCAAAACTCAGGAATAGCCACAGAAAATGTACTTACTCCAGAATATGTTTTTCTTCTCAGACCCACATAACAAGCCAGACTCTGAGAAGTACAGCTCATATGTGTGTATATAGGAGATATTCCATTGAGATGTATGCACAAGTTCCTAGCAAAGATTCTGTGGATTGTCCTAAGTGAGATGCCAATTAGCCTATTTAGAAGTGATTTGAGGGCCTTTGGGGGTAACATGCAACTCTGGTGTAGTTAATACTAAGACCTACTAGTAGCTCATCAGCTCTTTGGAAGGTTCCTTCTGTTTTATTCCTTTCAAGGTGCCATAGTTAGGTGACACTATATAGAAGAGAGAGAAGCTATGAACATTTCTCAAAGTGTGTCCACTATAATGAACACTGTGGCCCTGTTATAGTAGCTTCAGTTTTCTATGGGTCTTGGTGATGTGTGAAAAATTCCATCCTGGTCTAATTCAAAGCATGAGGATTTGAAGGAAGATAAAATTTAGCCAGGTCATTTTGGTTCTTTCTTTAGTTCTGTTGGTCTATAAACACATGCCCCCGATGCATTAGCTACAATATATTATTAATTGTTGTGCAGTACAGACTTGGCTGCTGCAGTATAACGGTATGAAGTGCTTGGTCATCAAAGTTCTAAATATTTTAGTCATCCATTTTTGTCATACTCCGCTAGTTGTACACTTACTCAACATAGTGTGTGCCATGTGGAATGCTGGTGTTCCTAACATTCTGCATATTCCTACCACATAATAAAAAAAATCTTCTTAGGATTAGTCGTACAGACTGTAACAAATAATGGTGTCTTTAACGATAACCACTTAATGAATATGCTGTCAGTTGTAATTATTAACAGGCATTCACAGGGTTGTAGTAGTTAATAGTTACCATCTCCAGAATGTTAAGCTTGTTTGTGAAGATTGCAGAGGTGAGATAATATTGCATAGCTGTCAGACATAGTTCTCAACGAATCCGGGACAAATCTGAACAGAATCAAGAACAAATCCAGAAATAATCTGGGATATTTTTTATATATTAGTACTAGATGTTGACAGAATAAGAAAATGTTACTATCAATTTTTGAAGAAAAAGAAGTCTATAACTCTAATTATTATTGTCTTTGTTGAATATAATTCACTAACTTTTCTCTAAAAGTCACCATTTTTAGGAGGTATTAAGAGAGAGCGAGAGAGAGGGAGAGAGTGACATAGTAACGAGAGACAAAATCAGGACAGTTAAGAGGTCTGCCATCAGATGATGTGTCTGTAACTGCTGGGTGCAGTTGGGGTCAGGTGAATAAAAATAACTGACATCTTGTCATTTGCTTATTTTAAAACAGTCGCTATGAGGCTTTGCAGGACTAGTGTGCATTTGTTAAGTAATATAGACTACTTAATTGAACACCTGATAGATATGGACTAGCCATAATTGCTGTAATTGTCTTCTTTGGAGGGAAATAACTAGTTGCCTGCTGCTGTTTGCTTATTATTTTGGCTTTGCAGGACTCTTGATTATATGAAGCAAAGTATAATATTTTAATGTGTGGCATCTGTTTGTCTGTAACAAAGGTGAAATACATTACACAGTCATCCTCTTTTAGCAAAATCAGAAATTTCAATTGTACATAGAAGTAGCTGTAACTACCTGGTGGGAGCTGCCTAAATTACCTTGTTGTCAACTCGCTCAGTTTAAAATTCATCTTTCTCTCTCTCTCAAAACAAAAAGGGATAAGTGTATCACAGAATACCCAGACCTTCAGAAATTCTGGGGGCTGGTGACCTCCACACACCAAGGCTATATAAGTGCATTTTGACATGGGCTTAGCAATCGTCTCTGCTCTGAACTCCACCTTGTGTAAAACCAGCCCTGCTCATAGATATACACAAAAGGTCACTGTATTGTGTTGGGGACTGGGGATGAAGTCATTATTTCTTTAACATTCTTCTCAAATTTCAGAGGTCACTGTTTATTGGGGCTCAGGATAGTGTGGCCATTATGTCTTGAACTTTCTTCAGAACATTCAGAAAGGTGCAGAAAGGGTTACTATAGCTTGTCCAGGAGCGCTGTAGTCTCTAGAAGAAAAAAAGTTGTAAACATTACTGCTATCATCTTTTTCTTTTTCCTCACAATCAAACATCTGATGCATATACCGGTGGCTATCTTTCAGTGGGGAGCAAATAAGCATGCTGTATGTATATGTCTGGCAGCAAATATGTTTTGCTCTGCTTGTTTTTTTTTTTCAAGTTTATCTCAGTCTGGCATCAAAATTGTATGCAGAAGGTGGCTGTTTTTTGGGGGTAGGAGGTGAGGAGGCAAGCTGGATATAAATATGAAAGCAACAGCTTGAAACACGACTGTGAGCATTTGTGCCTTAATTTTAATCTCAATTTAACATCAGAGGGAGATGCACAGAAAGTGAATACCTATTCTGAGATGTGTGTGTGTGTGTGTGTGTGTGTGGGGGGGGGGGGGTGTTAGTGGCAGATACTGTTCCCAGATATGATTTATGTATCATCACAAGCATTTGTCTTCTCAATTTATTATAAACTGGTGTTTGGTCAGCTTTCAGCATAAAAATTTGGATACAACTTATTTCTTTCTTGAAATGAAAAAGTAGGATTGAATATCTGACTAATTGCTTTAGGACACATCAGCATGTGCAGTAGCAGGTGCTGCCCCATATGACATGGGCCGAGACAAAGTCATAAGGATTCAGGATCATTGTCGTCCAGTTAAAGGACAGTTTATTCATAGAATTTATTATTTTTATTTATTTATTTTTTGTGCTTTAGAAGATAAGAGATTAAAAAAGGCACCATGACTTACATCGGGGGGGGGGGGGGCTTCTTCCCCCTGCACCCCTACCCCACGGCAGAACCACAAGTCACTTAAAATTATGTGCAGCAGGGGGTGCAAGGTGGCGGCAGCCCCCTTGGTTGATGTAGGTAGTCATTTCAGTGAAAGAATTAGATTGACAAATTATCCCATGAGGAAACACACATAACCGACAGCCCTATCAAGATGCCATCAGGTCAGCACCAGCCACACATGTGCAGACTACAATGGTATGTCCTAATGTAAACAATTGTCAAATTTCTTTGTTGTACGCATGATTTTTGTTCAGGCCATCACTGGATGGAAAGGTTAGGAAAAAAGCAATAAAATGCACCTCAGAAAATTTGTAACCGCATGGCTTCTGGTTGCCTAGCAGCTCCCAGACCCAAGGCTTAATTTGGCTAATACAGGGTTGTCTTGGTCAGTTAGGGTATGCTGAAAGGATGCAGGAAAAAGCAAAGTTGGAGAGTAAGACTGAATTTATTTCCTTAGTCATAGTTTTCGATTAAGCCATTGCTGGTTGAAAAGGTTGTTTAAGAAAAATGTATTCATCTCAGGGCATCTAGAATCCTCATGCATTCTGGAGGTTTAAATGCCCTCCAGATCTTCTGGCTTAATACAGTTAATTCCAATGCAGGTATTACAATGTAGTCTTTGATCAGTTAGGATGTGTTGAAAGAAAGCAAGAAAAAGCAAAGTTGAAAAGGAAGACCAAATTTCTTCTTTGATCGTGGTTTACGGTCAGGTAATCACTGGATAAAAAAAGATTGTTTAAAAAACTCTAAAATGCACCCAAGTGCATCTAGAAAAACTCATGCCTTCTGGGAGGGCCTTGCAGCCCCAAGACCCCTGGTTTAATGATGTTATCTACGCAGTTATTAGAGTGCAGCTGTTCTTAGATAAAATATGTTGAAAGAATTAATGAACGAATGACTGCAGGAGGAAACTGAAGAGTAAGAAAAATGGGGCAGGGGGAGTAGTCTGAATATTTTGAGTAGACCAGGATGGGTTGGTTGGGGTGGCACTATGGAGCCTTTTCCTCCTACGACATCAATTTACTGAAGGCTGGCCCCGTGTGCATGGACACACACACACACACACACACACACACACACACACACACACACACACACACACACACACACACTTACACTTTCAGATAGCCAGTAACTATTGCCAGCCTTTCAACTCATATTCCTATGACAAATACAAATAACTAAAACATGTGAGGCACCACTTTAAGTATAAGTCTCTTGTTACTAGGCAGCACCTGCATCATAGGCGTGATGAACTTCTGCCTACACAGGTGGTGCCTGATAACAACAGTAATAGTGTTCCACATGTGCAAAAGCAAAACCTGTAAATCACACATATTGCTTAAGGTAACACCAGTGGGCTTTGGCCAAATAAAAAAGGAATCCTTTTGTTTTCTCTACATTTGCCAACCTACATAATATATTCTCTGTCTTGTTAAATGCCTAAGTTTCTCCTGCATTGCAGTTATGTATATGCATGAGCCTTCGGGAGCTTTTTCATTGAGACAAGCAAAAAAAAAGCCTTTATTTCTGCTCTTCACAATATCTATTATTCTACATTATGAAGTCAGTGCATGGATAGTCAGGGCGAACTACATTTGTTAACTTGGATGTTGTCAGATAACCATCTTGACCCATGAGCATTCTGGATGACATATAGCTACCTGGAAATGTGTCAAAGGGCTTGAGTGAATAACAAATACATAAAAGAAAATGTAAAACTGAAACGCAAGTCTAAATGATTAAAGTTAGATCTTTATATAATAAGCATTTCTATATGGTTAATTCTTAGTAACACACCAGTACTCTGTTACTTTGTCCTGCATCACTGACTTCAACAGTTCTGAGTGGGCAATGCAGCTCATTGCTATAGTTAGCCAATTAGTGTCTGCTAGCAAATGTTTCCAAATGAGGTGCAACAAGTTCACAAAAGTCATTTTCTGGATAATTACAATAAGCAGGGAACAAAATTCTCCACCATATTTAAGTGCTATTGTTATGTCAATTGACACCCTTCCCCTAATACAGAAAAAAGTTAAATAAACAAAGAAAAAAGGGGTTCTAAGACTGGGAACCCAAAAAAAGAAAAAAAAAAGTCTTCCAGGACTTAAGACCAAAAAGGTAAGGTGTAGGCCAAAATATTGAACTGGCTGAGTTATGTAGGAAAGAGCTTATTTGTACAAATTCCTTAGTAAAGATACCACCTTAATTTAAGCAGTATCAGCTGGGCTGCTTAAGTGAATTCTGGTACTACACTCTCACCCAATTACGCACATTGGGAATTACATTAATCTTGCTTAATTTATTTTTTTATCAAACTAAGTTAATTGCACAAAGTCTTAATGCTATGTCATTTACTTCTTATTCTTGCCAGAGACACTGAAGTAAACCTTCAGCATGGAGGACTACAGCACTGAGCCGTTAACAAGCTACTTCTTGATTCCCTAAGTCTTCATTTGCCTGGTTAGTGTGTGTTTACACCACAGACATACTACTTCCTGATTCCCTAAGCCTTCATTGGCCTGGTGTGTGTGTGTGTGTGTGTGTGTGTGTGTGTGTGTGTTTACACCATAGACATACTACTTCCTGATTCCCTAAGCCTTCATTGGCCTGGTGTGTGTGTGTGTTTACACCATAGACACACTACTTCCTGATTCCCTAAGCCTTCATTTGCCTGGTGTGTGTGTGTTTACACCACAGACACACTACTTCCTGAATCCCTAAGACTTCATTTGCATGGTGTGTGTGTATTTACACCCCAGACACATGTAAAGGATTTGATACTAGAGTTAGGAAATTTGGATAGCTTAAAATGGCCCACAAGGGCAGATAGCCTAGTCATAACCTATGAGCAACAGAGTGAACCACATGACCTCACAGAATGTCTAGATTTTTGAGTATTTTTTGTCTGTTCCTCATAAAATTTGTGGTTTTCTTCCAAATCACTGGGATGATCTGAGGATTTAAGTCACTAAATAATGACATACATCTAAGTTTCAGACTTCAAATCCTTCAGAATGTGTATGTTAAAACACACCCTGTTACTCTAAGAACTTTCTAAGTTTATAAGAGTAAAATGTAAAATATGTCACTATTTTTGGTTCTTTGTCCCCCAGGTTTTGTCCAGATTTCTTGCACTAAAAGGTTGGGAGATACATACTGCATGTCATGTTCTAGTACCAGACCTCTCAACCAATCAGGGACAAATCTGAACAGAATCAGGGAAAAGTCAAGAAAAAATCAGGGACAATCAGGGACACTTTTAAAATATTAGTGTTATTAAGTTGAAACATTGAGAGAATCAGAGCATATGAATTAATACATATTTTCTGAAGTAAAAGAAATGTATAACTCTTAATTATTGTCATTATTCATTAAGTGTAATTCACTACCTTTCTGCCCAAAGTCAGTAGTTTTAGCAGGGATTCAGAGGGACAGAGCAAAAATTTGAGTCAAAATCAAGGACGTCCCTGAAAATTAGGGACAGTTGAGAGGTATGTGTTCTGCAACAATCTTGAAGTCTGGATGAGATGAGAGAATGCACCACAAAACACTTGTAATAGGTGACTCTATCGTCAGGCACACTGACGTCCCGCTCACCAGGCTGAACAAGGAGAAGGTCATGGTGAGCTGCCTGTCGGGCGCTAGGATCCGCCACATAACACAAACACTCAGGTCACTCCAAGGCAAGTACAAATATGACTCAGTCATTGTCCATATTGGTGTGAATGACCTGAGACGTACCTCCCTGGACTACATGAAAAGAGACACAGAGGAGCTCTCTGAGCATGTAGCCCAGGCCAGTATGACCCTGACCTTGAGTAGCATCTTACCCTCACCAAGAATGATGCCACAATATGAAGACAAGATGATCAATTTCAACAATTAAAATTTTTTTTATAAGATTTATATAAGATTTTCCAGATTTACATAAGATTTTCCAGAACCAAAGCACAACCCTCCCCATGGCTACAGAAAACCACTAAGTCAGAAATGAAAAACAGGGATAAAGCCTGGGAGCACTGGTGCAAAACCAAAACCCCCTCAGCTAGACAGAAATTCCTAGAACTACGCAATAGAGTCAAAAAGCTAATAAAACAGGACAAATTCCAATACTACCAGTCTGCCCTAGACTCCTCACAATACAGCCCCAAACAATTCTGGTCCTCCATATACTCCATCCTCCACCCAGGTAAAGTCAGTACCCCTCCTCCTAACATCCCTCACTCCTCAGAAAATATTGCTACCTCATTCAACACGCACTTCACCCTAACCATACTATCACTAGCTAAACACAACCCCCCTCCCCTCCAACCCACACCTTCAACTAGTAATCTCCCCACTGCCTTCTCTTTTTCTCCTGTACCTACCTCCAACATAAAAAAACTCTTAACTAAACTTAAACCACCAAATTAGCAGCAGACAACCTCCCAAGTGAATACCTACAAATTGCAGCTGATGCTCTGGCCTACCCAGTATCCATCTTGATTAACCGATCTCTCTCAGAAAGTTACGTTCCCACACTGTGGAAAGTCTCACATATAATTCCCCTCCACTGCAGAACTAACCAATTACCGCCCCATAGCTATTCTCTCTCCACTCTCCAAAATACTAGAGAGATGCATACACTCTCAGGTCTCAGACTACCTCCTTACTAACAACCTCCTTTCCAGTACTCAGCATGGTTTCCGACCAAACCATAGCACCACCACTGCCTTACTCTCCTTTACTAACACTATCCTTCAGCATAAAAACAATAGCCATCTCTCCTCTGCTACTTTCCTAGACCTATCTAAAGCATTTGACATGGTCCCACACAAACAACTTATCTCTGTCCTCAATAACCTATCCTTCTCACAATTGGTCACCAACTGGTTTCAGAGTTACCTGTCTGACCGCCAACAATCCGTTGTATGGCAGAATGACATATCTCCCCAACTACCTGTCTCCATAGTGGTTCCCCAAGGATTCATCCTTGGACCCCTACTCTTCTCTGTTTACACCAATAATCTAGCCTCTGCCACCAAACATGGCACACTCATCCAATACGCAGATGACTCGACCATCATCTGCTCAGCCCAGTCCCTACCCAAACTGCAAAAAGTCACACAGGAAGCCTTTTCCTCTGTTGAAACATGGTTATCCGATGCCCAATTAATACACAACCCAAACAAAACTAAACTACTCATCTTCCAACCCACCAAACATACTCAAAACAACTCTCACTTTAACAGCACAGCAAAAGACAACACCACTATATACCCAACTGAACACACCAAATTGCTAGGAGTGGAAATAGACAATAAACTAAAATTTGACATTCACATATCCATGACCATAAAAAAAGTCCACAAAAAACTAGGAGCATTATACAGAAATAAACAATTTCTCACCAAAGCAGCAAAGATTTTAATAGCAAATTCCCACCTTATCTCCACCCTACTTTATGCCTCTCCAATATATACCAACCTAAGGCAATGTGATCTAAACAAGCTAGAGACCTGCTACAACAAAATCGCCAAATTTGCCACAGGGGCATCCTACCGTAGTTACTACTGTCTCTCACTTGCTGAACTGAACTGGCTTGAACTCCCTCACCTCCTTCAGTGGTATCAACTCTCACTCACCCACAAACTAGTAAACCATCCACTAAATGTCCCATCCCTCCAGAATCTACTCCAACCCTATTGCACCACCAGACCACTAAGATCCAGCAACAAAAATCACTTGCAGATCACTAAAGCCAATAACTCTGCTGGTGAAGCACTATTCTCTTGTGCCATAGCCAAATTATGGAACTCACTCCCACCCACAATTACCTCCGTACCATCATGCACCCACTTCAAAACTTTACTAAAAGCGCACCTAAAAACATGCTGGCTATGCCCTTGCAACTCCCACTCTAATATCATCCACCCCATCCAACTACTGCCTTTCTTTCCACTCCACTAACTACCTTGATTATAGCAAGCTCAGATGCCCATAAGCCTAGTACTTATTATACAGCAGGAACTTCTCATTGTTACATTTGTTAATGCCTGTTATGTACTTCACAGATAAAGATTCTAGTTGTCTACTAATGTACTATGTTCTTCATCTGTAAATATGTTGTAAGTAATTTCTATGTTAAATTGTTAATCGCTATGTAATCCAATGTAACTACTGTCTGTTTATTTTACTGTGGAGCTTTTCTCCCCGGGCCTCCGCTGAAAATGGACCTACATCCAGTCGGACACTCCCGGTCAACAAATTTAAATAAATAAATAAATAAACAATTGGCTTAAGTATTGGTGTCATTCAAAGGGGATCCAATGCCTGTCAGCCTGGGATGACATGCTTGACAAACCACGATGCTTCGCTAGGGACGGCTTGCACCTGTCACCCCTGGGCTTTCGGATATTGGCAAAGGCTCTTGCCACCCCCATAGTGCCTTTTTTAGGCAAGGCTCAAAAGACAAACCCACCTCCATAGGTATCACAAGGGATAAGAAACTAAGAGTAATGCTACTCAATGCCAGAACTCTAAACCTCAAGATGCACGCACTCAAAACTCTCCTTAGCATGGAGAACATCGATATCTGTGCAGTAACAGAAACCTGGTTCAAGGCTCCCGAGAGCACCCCAGCACTACCAGGTTATACCTCATACCATGCTTTTCGGCCCCAAAACATGGACCAAACCACAAAAGGAGGGGGAGTATCAATATTCGTCAAAGATATCCACACCTCCAGGTTGGTGGCACAGCACAAAGCATCAGAGACTATCCATGTGCAACTAACAGTGGGTAAAACTGCCTTCCTGTTTATAGCCTGCTACAGACCACCCTCCCAAACCCAGGAACCTCACTCGGCCTTCCTGAGAACACTGGAAAATATGAAGGTCTCTCCAAACACCATTATATTGGGCGACTTCAACTACCCAAACATAGACTGTGGGAGCATTACTCTAGCTCCAACACCCTAGTCCAAAGGTTCCTAGAATTTATAAACTCAAATGCTATGGAACAACTTATTACCACTCCCACAAGAGGGGAAAACATACTGGACCTGATCATCACCAACATGGGGGCTCTATGCTCCAGACCAGAAGTGTATCCCTCACTGGTAAGATCAGACCATAAACTAATCTCACTGGATATTCACATCCCGACTCCACCCCCTGCCCTGAAAACCACAGTGAAAAACTTCTCTAAAGCAAATTTCACACTCCTCCAAACCAAGGTGGAAATCTTCAAAGCCCCTGGGCCTGTGGAAAATACTGCCCAGACCGCAGAATCCTTTATAAACACATTCTATGAACACCTTCAGGAATGCATGGATCATGCAATCCCAAATAAAACCAAGACCCAATCCTCCAAAGGCAGACGTCCTGTCTGGTGGACCCCAGCCATAAACAAACTATACAATAGAAGGAGGAAGCTACTACATGATAGAGCAAAATCCCAAAAAGGGAAGGCATCTCTGATCAGTATTAGCAAAAAACTAAGGGCACTCATAAAATCGTCTAAGGCCAGCTTCAAGAGAAAAATTGCACATGACACTAAGGATAATCACAAGGCTTTCTTTAGTTATGTTAGGAACCTGGGTGGGAATTCCCAGATATGCTCAGAATTAGTCCAAAATGACAAAAAATACACCAAACCCACAGACATTGCCAACATCCTAGCTGACAGGTTCAGCGCAAACCCCCCCCTCCCCACCAAAAGGGCAAATATCTATCCCAGCAGAGTGCTGCCCTGCCCCCCTGACATCTCAGATGCTCAGGTAAGAGCCACCCTCTCCAAAGCAAAAAACACAGCATCAATGGGACCAGACGGTGTCCCAGGCTGCATCCTACATGAACTCCAAGAAGAGCTAAACCCAAACATAAAACTACTGTTCAATCTCAGCCTTACTACAGGATATGTACCCAAAGAGTGGCGTACAGCAATAGTGGTCCCTTTCCACAAAGGTGGTGCCTCAACGGATCCTGGAAACTATTGCCCCATAAGCCTGACTAGCTTGGTCTGCAAAGCTATGGAAAGGATCATCATGGGCCTCATAAATAAAGATATTGGGGACCTACAGACACTGGATCCTACCCAGTTTGGCTTTGTTAAGGGCAGATCCCGCCTCTTAAACCTGGTCGATTTCTTTGAAACAGTCACCAAGGCCATTGACGAGGGGAAGGTGGTCCACACAGCCTACCTGGACCTCGCAAAAGCCTTCTATACAATACTCCACTCGGGCATTATAGATAAGCTCACCAGCTTAAGTATAAACCCCTTTGTCACTAGATGGGTTGCAAACTGGCTCAAGGACAGAACCCACATGGTTAGAATTGCTGGAGCCATGTCAGACTCTAAACCAATTACAAATGGCATCCCACAAGGCTCAGTCTTGGGACCTCTCTTGTTCGGTATATATTTCTCGGAGGTACAGGCCAACACAGAAGGACTGTGGCTGACCAAGTTCACAGATGACTGCAAACTAGGCACCATAATCGACTCTCCAGCCGACACAAGCATCCTACAAAAGGGCCTCATAGAAACAGACAACTGGTGCCAGGGCCATGGCCTCAAGCTAAACGCCAAAAAGTGTATAGTCATCCCCTTTGGCAAAAACAAAGTGCCCACAAATTACCACATAGTTGGTAATCCATTAAGTACAGAAGAAGTAATTAGGGACCTGGGGACCCAAGTTGATAGCAATCTCTCATTTGAAAACCACGTGGCCAAAGTGGTTAGAAAAACATTTTATATAGCCCACCTAATCATGAAGGGATTCACATCTAGATCAGGGGAGGTCATCATGCCTCTTTACTCATCCCTCATCAGTCCCATAATTGAGTACAATGCCCCTTTTGGGATGTACCTTACCAGACACCTGCAGCCACTGGAAAGACCCCAAAAGTACCTCACCAAGAGAATCAAAGGGCTGAAGCAGATGCCATATGCTGCCCGGTTAAAGAAACTCCAGCTCTACTCAGTGGCATACCACCTGCTCAGAGGCGATCTGTGCCTGATGTATAAAGCCATGTCCAACCTGGAATTAATGGACATGCTGCACCTCAGAAAATCCAAATCCCATCGAGCTACGTGCTCGAGAGACTTGAACCTCAGCACTGAAATAAATAGGACATGCTGGAGGTACCGATTCATAACCCAGAGGCTCTCTTCACTCTGGAATAAAATCCCAGTCCAGGTTAGGCAGAGTCCCTCATTGACTCTCTTCAAGAGGAATCTTGATGAGTGGATGGGAGATCGTAGGTTTACCCCGGGTATCACTTCTGTGTCACTGTTAGACAGAGGCACAGTATACTAACCTCGAAAAAGGGCATAGCAAAATTCATTTAAAATGGGTGGCGAAAGCCAAACACAGTCTGGCTAGGCTTATAAATGCCCTAAGGCAGATAGCCTAGTATGAACCTATGAATAAATCTAAAGAGTTGCAGAGCAGAACTGCAGGGATATGCTAAGCATAATTTTGCATTTCAGATGTGATTATTAATTATGCCTCACAAGCATGCCTTATATTATGCACCTAATTTGCATACTACCAGGTTACCAAGGTGCCCTACAGCTTGTGTACTCTTGCACAACCTGAAGTAATGAAGTAACGCAGATCAGATGACACAGTCCAGATATATAGATATGGGACTATGTCCTGTGCGAATGTCTAAAATACAGCTGGCATCCTTCTGCCAGAACCCTATCCATCAGTGAAGCTTTGAATCCTATATTCAGGTAGAGGTAATTTGAGTTACTAGTGCCACCATATTATGAATGCAACTGGGAAAGCACTGCCTGGGTACCTGAGGTGTATTTGACACACTAATAATTGACTCTAGTATGAGAGATTATTCATGTGTAATGTTGCCTTTTTTCTCCACAGATCAAGGTGGTGGTGTCCCTGGACTTTTCTCCTTTATTCGGGGGATATAAGTAGTGGGGGATATGGGAGGGCATAGTCCCCTGGAATGTAGGACACTAGTAGAGGTCTTTTCTGGTTGATTGGCAGCATATCAAAACAAGACATTTCATTACTTTAAAGAATAAATAGAAAAAGCACCTGAGCTGAATATATTTACCTGCCCATTTCTGCCTGCACAAATGGCAGGCAGCACAAGTATATAACGTATCTGTCATTTAGCACTTTCTTAAATAGAAAAGATGGATCACTTGTTTTGTTTAGCACATGCACTAGCTAAAATGACTTAGCAGTGCAGAACAAAGCAAAACGTTTGAAGTAAAATTATTTCCTTGGTTGGTCATGGAACCTGGGCAACAGCCCAAATCAGCCCTATTATAATCCTCTGCTTGTAGTTTTCCTATTTGAGATGGCCTCAGACTTGTCCAGTGGAGGCGAGTGACAAGCGATTATGTGAACATGCTGAATGCTTTAGAAAGAAACAAGAATGCTCTTCTATTGCTTTCTTTAGCCAGGCTCTGAAGAATGAAGTCATGTACATTTATTAGAAGAGTATCTGTCTCATGTAACTGCATAGAGATCCTGCTGGGTACCAATTTGCAGAGCCTGACTTTCCAGGATTGAAGTTAGTCATATAGGGATGCTTTTTTTCCTTGGTCTTTACCAAAGAACTTAATGGAGATAAAGTCCTATGCTTTCTCAGTAGTTATACATCATCTCTTTTATGAAAGTAGTTGGCTTAGCATCAGTTCCTAATCACTGAAAAGGCTTACTGATAAACCAAGGATCAAGAAGAATACCAAAAGCAGCAGTAAGGTGTGCAATGTCAAGTAACAGTCAGAAAGCTCTAACCGGAAGATTGACAGGTTGGTCCAATCGATATTAAAGAAGACGAGTCATATTTTTGCTTCCTTCCTCCTTTCCTCTGAGCTTGTGCAATATATATTTGGGGCTTGCCTCGCACAAAAGAAATGTTTGTTTTTTTTAATACCTCGAAAATGTTACTGTTTTGAATTGTGATCTCAAGAGTTTCGATGTTTTAGATTTGATTAATCACATGTGATTAAATGAGAAGCAGTTATGCGTTGTGGATCCAAGGTATGTATACCTGGGAGAGAGCGAAGGGGTCCTCTCAACTACATTTGAAGAGAAGCCTTCCAATGTGACTTACCTTAGTTAGTTTGGGATTTAATGGCAGAACACTGAGACTAGCATTACCATGGTGAGAGGAGGGGGGTTGCTGGTATTAAGTGTTGGAAATGGGTGTACCTCAATAAGATCTCTGCAGTGGAAACTTGTGGCTCTCAACCTTATTCAAAAGGAGCCTGTCTCTTAGCATAATAGTATTACTCTCACAAGATCCAGTACCACTGTTTATATACATAGGGGCTCCCTCCACCCCCATGTGGAATGTTGTGCCCCAACAACACCCTAGTTTATTATTTACACTACTGAGCTGCCATTGTTTTATGGCAGTGGAAAAGTAAACTTTGGAAGAGAGTCTCTGATATTGTAATTCACATACTTTAGCACTGTTGTGATAAAATATGCAAATTCAGGTAATCATCTCCAAAAGTCATTCTGTCATGCTTTCAGGCTTGGACAAGTGTTATTTGGTGATCCCTGCATTGGACAATTGATTATCCTGTCCTAGAAACTGCATTCTGCACTGTGACAGGCTGCCGTTTCAGTGCCTTGTCTGACCCTGCCTCCCTTTTTTACACTCACATAGAGTGGAAATGCATGCTAGCTTGTCAATAAGTCTGTGATGTATACTAACAGGTGGATAAATATGAATTATTTAATAACCAAGTAAATCCACTCTGCACAAGTGCATAATTTCAGGGGCAGCCAAAAAGCATTGCCAGGTGATATACAGTTTGAACCTAGAGACTGAGGGAATCAAACACAGAGCAGTATGGCAAAACCAAATAGTAAATGATATGAGCTGAACTGCTGGACAGTTAGAAACAACAGTTGAAAAAAGTGCCAGAAAGAAACTAAGCTTGAACTAGGAATATAGCATGTGTCTAAGGGAATATTTCTTACGTCAGCTAAGATGTAAGAGACAGATATTTAAAGAAATGAATATAAAGTTGGCCTTCATATTGGCATCATAATACAAACAATGCAAACAGCTGATTTATGGGCTTGGATAGATTATTGCTTTAGCAATTACAGCCTTTTAATTAAAATATTCTGCAGGTGACTCACTGAAGGCAGAGTCCAGTTTTTTTCTTTGTCATGACACTAACATCTGCTAGATAACTTGACCATTCAGTTCCTTGTCCCCTACCACTGCCAGCAATACCAAGCTCCAGCTGGAGAGTTGCCTACACAAAAGGAGCTGATCATTGTGATGGTTTGTTGTCTTCTTTATGTGAGATCATGCAGGGTCCGATAGCTTAAGTACTACTGGTGAGAGGAACTTTACAGCTTCTATAGAAATGCAGGGGATAGGCTTTTAAAAACAAATCCTTTGACATTTTGTAAATTTCCACACTGTAATTTGTCCCTTTGATATTCACTATAATTGTACTGGACTAAACACAGTCTGTAGGAGTAAACATCTCCTGTTCATTACTACTAGCATATGATTCTCTCAACCCTGAATTTGCAAAATTACATTTTATTCCTTAACAGACAATGCCAGTGCTACAACAATGTTCCGAAGAGGAGATGTTTCTTTACAAAGTCAGTGATAAAGAGGTGTTCTGAAAAGGGGATTTATCACACTCACGCCTACTTTGGAGCTGCTTCCTGTATGAAGTATTTTCTGTAATTAATAGTTTGTCCCAAGCAGGCGTATCATTCTGTCAGACTTCGGCATCGCAGTCTACTGGTGCACAAACATAGTTTTATTTTGCTAGAATACACTGCTTTTACAGTCCATACCTCTCAACTGTCCAGATTTTTGCCTCATATTTTTGGTCTGTTCCTCATAAAACTTGTGGTTTTCTGGCAAATCACTGATAATTGAAGCCACTAAATAATTTGAATACATTTGATTTTCAGACTTTATATCTTTCAGAAAATGCATACTAACACAAATCATGCAATTCTAGCAACTTCTAAGTTTATAAAAACAATATTTAAAATATATCCCTATTTTTGGGCCTTTGTCCCCTCATTGTTTTAGGCTTTGTCCAGATTTCTTGCAGTAAGAGGTTGAGAAGTATGTTTCCATCAAATGATTTATACTGTATTTAAGCTGTAGTCTGCCTTCAGTGGCCAATAACTCCAAACTGCCTTGTAAATTATTTTCATTGTTCCAGAAAACCTGCATCTTGCATTATTTTCCAGGTTCACTCACATTTCTACTTCTTTGTGACTTGGCACTGGCAGGAGAATTCAGTGACTGTTGCAAAAGTTTTCCGAGAAGTTTGAATGGGAAATTGTACAGTTTATATGTCTGTTTTATTTGTTGTTTCATATTTTTGATACTTGTAATCCATGTAACCTCACTAGACACAACTACTTATTTTTGTGGGTGAACAAGAAGCACTGTCTGGTTAAGTAACTAAGAGTCACACAGTAGGCAGATTGGAGACAGCAGGAATCAAAATTAGTAGCAAAGAGTCAATATCCCATACACGTTCTCTACTGATATGTCAACCTTTATGATGTGCTTCTGTTTGTATGACAGTATCTACATACTCATAATTGGTTTTACTTCATTTTAGGGCCCTTCTGAGGTTCTAAGACTTAGGAGTGTATGATAAATTAGCACTGCTGTCTTGGGATATGACCAGGGCAGGATGCAGTAGAAGCTGATCAAGGCAGCTGCCTGTGGCCTGTTGCTGGCTTGGGGGGGGCTAGCCTGGCCATTAAAAAAACAAAAAACAGTGTTGGCGGTGTCATCTTAAGGGCAAGAAAGTCTGGTTAAACATGCATTTACAGAGGAAAATAAACATACATGAAGGCAATCAATCTGGTTAAAAACGGAAGAGGGGAACAACCCTCGCTTCCTCCTTTATTATAAAGCACATGGTCACATGACCACTCTTGACCTCTCCACACCAATGACGTCAGTGTAAGAGCACATATACGATCATTCACTCTCTTTTATTATTATCAGCCAACACCCCCACTTGCTCTTACGCTGTATACAAATACATTTTAAGAACATATTTTTGGATAACTTTTCCTTTTCATTCCAAATACATAATACATGAACGTTTCAATTTTTGATTTCGTAGCAGGTTTAGTAAAGATATCTGCAACCATGTCCATTGTCGGGCAATATTCAAGGCTTATTTTGTCATCATTAAGTGCTGATCTAACAAAATGATACTTAATGTCAACATGTTTACATCTCTGTCGGCTTACTGGATTCTTCGACAAAGCGATTGCTTCTTGATTGTCCTCAAATATTGTTACTGGCACACACTTGCACTCTCCATCCATTCCACTCAACAACTGCACAAGGTACACATTCTCCTGTGTTGTTGCTGCCAATGCCATGTACTCTGCCTCACATGTAGATAAAGCCACCATTTGTTGTTTCTTTGATTTCCATGAAATAATAGGCCCGTCTCTATTGAGGCTAAAGCAATAACCTGTTGTACTATGCCTATCGTTTTGATCTGTTGCCCAGTCTGCATCACTGTATGCTACAAGCTGAAGTTTCTCTTCATTTTTCTTGTAACACAGCTCTCTGTCCAATGTACCTTTTAAGTACCTTAACACATGTTTGGCTAGTGTTAAATGAGATTCACTCAGTTGTGAAAAATATTGTGAAAGTTTACTTACAATCCAGCTAAGATCAGGTCTCGTGTTTGTCATAACATATATCAAACTACCCACAAGCTCATGATATTTCCTAGGATTGGTAGATTCACTGTCACATTCAAAGTTTGATTTTTGCTCAGAAGGGGTACTTCTTACTTTACAATTAGACATACCAAATTTCTCAAGCATTTTTGTGATGTACCTCTTTTGGTTCATCTTTACTTCACCACTATTCTGGGTAAAGTCAATGCCTAGAAAATGTCTTAGCTTTCTCAGAACTTTCATTTTAAATTTAGCCTTGAGCATTTCTTTTAATCGTTCAGTGATTCATTGTCACTAACTGCTATAATGAGATCATCAACCCATATAATTAGGACTGTTTTCTCATTTTCAGCCTGTCTAGTGTATACACAGTGGTCTGTGGGGTTTTGGATAAAACTATTTTCACAAAGATAATAATACAACATTTTGTTCAGTTACGCCCTGATTGCTTCAGTCCGTACAATGACTTATTCAGTTTACAAACCAGTTTTTCGTCATTATTTGATTTCTTTTCAAAACCTTCAGGTTGCTCCATATACACCTCACAGTCAATAGGAGCATGTAAATTGGCCGTTTGTACATCCATCTGGTGCAATTCTAAATCGTACTGAGCTACCATCTGCATTAGACTTCGTACAGATATCATACTCGCAGTTGGTGCAAATGTTTCATTATAATCTATACCAGTGACTTGATTGTAGCCTTTAGCTACATATCTAGCTTTGTAAGTCTCAGTATTATCTGCATTGTCTTTTATAGTGAAAACCCATGTACCCCCCACTGCATTTTTATCTTCTAGCAGTGTGGTGAGTGCAAATGTGTTATTTTCCTTTAAAGACTTAAGTTCCTCCTTCATAGCTTTGACCCACTTCTCTGAGGTAGACAAAGTCATGGCCTCTTTAAAGCTCTGTGGTGTGTTGCATATTAGTCTGTAACAATAGTCAACATTAACTGTCACATAATTGTCATTTTCAACTTTACACTCATAATCCTTTACGTATGCTGGTGGTTTTCGCTCACTTTTAGAGTAGTGTGTATCCTACCTTTCCTCTTCTTGTTTTATTTTTATGTCTCCATCATTTATTATAGATTCAGTGTGATTCACTTGTATTTCTTTTGTGATTTGACTGTCAGCTTTTGATTCTGAGTTAACATGCACACTTCATCTGGTATTAAAGCATTCATTCATCACTTCTCGTCTGTATGAATCGGCATTCAGCTACATTCTTAGTAATGAACTTGACTAACCTGTGTTTAAGGACACTTCCTGTGTCAGGATAATAGAGCAGATATGATGGGCTGTTTTTATCATATCCGACAAAAATCCCCTTACCACATCTTAGGTCTAACTTCTTTTTATCTTGTCTGTATGCATAGCACACTGATCCAAATTCTCTCATCCTTGAAAGATCAGGTTTCTTCCCTGTTAACATGAAGAATGGGGTCTGCCCCACACGCCTGTTATAACATCTGTTGCGAATAAAAGCAGCAGTCATTACTGCATATGTCCACAACTCTTTAGGTAGGTCACTCTCTGTCAACATACACCTTGCCATTTCGAACAGTGTTCTCCAGTTTCTCTCTGCTGTCCCATTCTGATGGGGTGAGTAAGATGCTGATGTTTCGTGTCTTATAACATTTTTACTCAGTAGTGACTGAAGTCTTTTGACATGAACTCAGTGCCATTATCTGATCTGATACACTTTACCTTCCCATAAGGGGCTAAATCTGCAATAAACTTTTCAGTCGCCTTGACTGTGTCACTCTTGGCTTTCAGAAAGTAGACAAATATTACACCTGAGTAGTCATCAGTAAATGCTAAAGTGTACTTAAATCCATCTTTTGCTACTGGCTCAATCGGGCCTGCCAAATCAGTATGGACTAGTTCAAGCACAGTTTTTGCTCTTGCATCTGGTTCTCTGCTTCTGCTCTGGACAAGTTTCCCTTGCGTACAGGTTTCACAATCTAGGTTAGGTCTCTCAACTTTACCTTTAATTTTCATTCCTTTTACCACCTTTTCTAATTTTGACACATCTTCGAAATTACAGTGACCAAGCATTTTATTCCATGCTTGAATGTCATAACAGCTCTGAGATGCATCATAATGTATCTCACCTTCGTTTTCTTCATCATATGTGTCTAAGTAATAGAGTCTATCATACTCAATTATATCAAACCTGGTGCCGTTTTTATAGATGAGTTGGTCCTTTCTTTGTTTAAAGTTGATCAAGGCCCCCTTGGACGTTGCTGCCTTAACAGAAAAAAATGCTTTGTGGATATGTCGGGATATACAGCGCCCGAGTCATCATCACCTTTACTTTGCACCCCTCTGTGTTTAACAGCCATACCTCCACATTACCTTTCTTCTGTGCGACCCCATAGGTTCTAGTCCCGTCAACTAATTCCACAGTGTGCTCTTCTGGTTGGAAAGTTGCATCAAAGTGTTTAAACTTTTTCAGGTCATTAATTATGTGTGACGTGGCACCAGTGTCCACCATTAATCCCTTCTGTTTTAATTCACGAATCTGATGCTCATTTATTCTGAAGACAAATGTATAATCATCCATGTCAGTTGCTTGTTTCACATTATCTTTCTTCTTTCATCTACAGTTACTGTCCCTGTGGCTGGAGGTTTTGCACAAACTACACCACTGTCTCTGCCCTTTATATTCTCTCTGGCATTCTCGTGCCTTGTGTCCCTTTTGGCCACAGTTATAGCATATAATCTCAGCTTTTACTCTTTCCCCAAGGCCACTTGCTTTCACCACATTATCATTACTTACGTTGGCATTAAATTTCTCGGTATGTTCATAGCTTCCTAACCTTGTTTTGAACTCACCAAAGCTCAACTTATCATCATCTTGCGTGATGTGGACTGCAAATGGTTTAAAAGTTTCCGGCAATCCTTTCAGAATCATTGCAATTAGTAATCTATCACTGAGCTTCTCCCCAGTATTTCTAAGTGCCGTAATGGCTGTTTCAGTCCTAATAATATAGTCTGTGACACTTTCACTGGCGGCCTTCTGGAGACTTGTTAATTCTGTGTATCGGCTAATTACCCATGGCTTCCCTTTCCCGGCATAATGGTCTCTCAGGATCTGATGAGCTTCTCTACCATTGTCTGCAGCTTCTCTCATGACGAGGGACAAACTTTTGTCATCTAAGAACTATATTAGTTCTGCATAGGCCTCCTCATTTTTCCTCATGCACATTCTGCAAAATGGCATCTTTCAGCCCTAGCAAGCGCAGGTATCCCAGAAACTTTGTCTCTCACAACTCATTATTCTTTTCATCTCCGTCAAAACATAGTGTATGCCATTGGCTTCCTACTTCCCTCCTGGGCCCGTAACCTGTTGGCGGTGTCATCTTAAGGGCAAGAAAGTCGGGTTAAACATGCATTTACAGAGGAAAATAAACACACGTGAAGGTAATCAATCTGGTTAAAAACGGAAGAGGGGAACAACCCTCGCTTCCTCCTTTATTATAAAGCACATGGTCACATGACCTCTCTTGACCTCTCCACACCAATGATGTCAGTGTAAGAGCACACATACGATCATTCACTCTCTTTTATTATTATCAACCAACAAACAGAAACCCAATCACCTTCTCTACTCAACTGCTGCAGTCTCTCTGTCTTTTAGCTTTGGTACCTGATAAAAGAAAAGACGTGTGTTTGATATCCAGGAAGTCATCTCTCTCATTGGTTCAAAACTAAGCCAGTGAGAGAGACTTCCTGGAGCTCAAATCAGAGAAGCACAATCTTTCTTTTGCAAGTTACTTGCTATATGTATTTGCTGCAATATCAAGGGTTCAGGAGAATAATGTGGCTGCCATATTGAAGGGAAGATTGGATTCATTTAAAGACCAGATAAAGTAGAATATTAGGTTTGTTTAAAGATAATGTGGTTTTCCATAAGTAGGGGAGATTGGGAAGTGTTTGTATGTATGTGTGTGTGTGTGTGTGTGTGTGTGTGTGTGTGTGTGTGTGTGTGTGTGTGTGTGTGCGTGAAAGAGAGAGAGAGAGAAATATCAGCAGATTTGTACGTGTCTGTGTGTGAGAGAGAGAGAAAGATCGGGAGGTTTGTATGTGTGTGTGTGAGAGAGAGAGACAGAGACAGAGAGAGATTGGGAGGTGTGTGTGTGCATGTAAGAGAAAGAAATCAGGAGGTGTGTATGTGTGAGTGAGTGATAGCAGCAATGCTGTATGAAATCCAGAAGTGAGGACAACTAGTGTAAATAAAAGCAAGAAATAGGCATTGGATTTTAGGTTCATAGATTAGTACTAAGCTAACTGTCCTTGTGAGCCATTTTAAGCCTAGCCAATTATGCCTTGTGAGACTCAAACCCTGCACCTTGTGCTTGTAGGGTAAATACTTTAACCATTAAGCCACCCTCCCAACCCCATTTTAGTATGTTTTCATGTATTTTCCTTAACCAAGTTGGCAATTTATTTATTTATTTTTGTTTCTTTTTCATGTAAGTTGGAGTTGTACGGAGTAAAGGTACAAATCTGACATGCAATAAAAGGGAATTTTTCCAACTGTTTTTTGAACAACTATCCAAAGTGTTGTTGGCATGCTGTTCAAAATCATGTCTGCTGAAGCAGACGTGATGGAATGCTGCTAAGAGAAACTCATGGGTTGGAATATCTTTTGTTGAGAAGTGATAACATTGAAATTGATTATATTAGTCATAATGGAATATGTTTTTTGTGTGTGTGTATGTATGTACATGTGGGGAGACAGTTACATGCACATAGTGGGGTACAAGGGTCCATCTCCCTTATGTAAAAGTAACTCTCTTCTGTGTTTTTCTTTAATATAGTTTCCTTTCAAGAAACAGCACTTTGGACAAACAAATATACCAGGTCATGTGTTTGTACCATCCTGATTGCACTATTGACCCAGAGATGAACATAGGGTCTGTGTCACATAGTCAGACTGAAACAAGAATAAAATAAGCAAATACGGGCCATGTTTCTTGGTCTTATCTGAATCCTGTCCCTCAGGTATGCTGTATTCCTTCAACATGCAACATGTTGGCATTTTATTTAACTGTGGGGTAGAACCAACACCTTTTTGATGTCAGAGCATGAAAAGGCTGTAGCATATACTCATTATTTCAGGCAATGTACAGACTTACAGCATGCACATTTTGCTGAATCTTCATCTCTGTATCTGTATTCATATCATATATGTATCAGAAGATGTATACATCTTCTGCTGTATTCATTCACAAGATAGTAAACATTGTTAATTGGTGAAATAGAGGGCCAATCTGAAAGCCATGGCTTCTGAACCCACACCACCTGCTTGGACTCATGTTTCAGTACTTGTACTACAATGCAATTTGGGGGAGGGTGCTGCACCCATGAAGTGCTGTACTTCAAATGAGGCATTAAACAGACATCCCATCTGTCTGGGTGGGCAATAGGTTAGGTGGGTCTTAAATATCCCACGTCACAAAGAAGAGCAGGGGCACTTTATCTAATAAAATGATGTTTACACTTATTCAGCTGAATAAAATATAGTTACACACACACACACACACACACACACACACACACACACACACACACACACACACACTAGTTTCTTCCTTTTTAATTCCTACTCTTTTTGACTGCACCAGTATTTCACTGTTATCATTTTATTGTCCTTTCTGACAGGATTCTGCTTGAAAAAAATGAAGCACTGAAAACAATCTTCTGCTTCCTGATTGAATCTTGTAATGATTCTGATGCTTGAATTTTTGAACCACCTTTAGAAACATAACATGTTTGTGTAAAAGCTCTGAAGATTAAAGATAGATTAATACCAGACATTAGAGTTTCATAGTTTTTTTTGTTCAAAACATATTTTTTTTTGCCTCATATATTTAAGGTGTACACTTTTTTTTTTTTTTGCTATTCTGTTTGTTAACCCAAGAGCACTGACTGGTTAAGTGACTTGGTCAGAGTCAAAATATTGACAGATGGAGCTAGAAAGACTCAAACTCTGAACCCGTAACTACAGAAAGCAGCTCCTGAAGAGCTGGGAGCTTTAATTCACTTAAAGTAATCCACTAGCTGCCAGACCTTCAGTAACCCCTTCATTTTCTGATTATCACTTAGGATAACAGTCATTCAACAGTGCTAGTCATTAAGGGTTTCATAGTCATTGTTGTTCAGAAAGTGCATTTCAAATGAACTAAAATTTCCTGGCACTTAAGACTCTGAGCTCATAACAAACTGCTTCCCATAGTTAAAAGTACAAGGTCTGAATCCATCTTCCTCCATTTGCTCACTGTGTGCCTTTGAGCAAGTCAGTCAGCCAGTGCTCCTGGGTCACCCCTGAGAAGGGATAATTGTACAATGAGTTTATCAGGCTAACAAATAGATATACAAAAATAATATTTAACATTTGTTCCCTTATTATTTTTGACTTTGTCCAGAATTCCTGAGCAAAGAAGTTGAGGGGTGTTTGTATGCATTCCTTGTAAAATATGTGTTGTGGATTGCAGTTATTAAATATTTATAGGCATGTGATTTTCCAGACTATGCATCCTTCAGAAAATGCTTCTTAATGCAAATGTTTTTTATTCTAGTAACTTTCAAAGTATGAAAAGAGAAACATTTAAAATCTTTTCCAGATTTTTTGGGTCTTTGTCTGCTATTCTTGAGCCAAGGAGCAGAGAGGGCAGAGGGGAGTTGCAATAGGTTCCACTGTATGACAGCAGTGAATTGTGATACATTTCTGGACCATTGTTTATGAAGCCATTTATTAATTTGTTCTTGAACAGGCATCTGAGGTGTGCAGTCATGTTGTTGTGTCTTTTGGCTTTTCCTGGTTAGGGGTCGCCACAGCGGAACTCTGGTCCGCTAATGATTGGCAGTAGATTTTTACGTGCCGAGTTGCCAGCCCTGACACACAACCTTCAAAGAAGGTACGCCCATTCACGCATGTCTCCAGACAGAAGACGTAGTCATACTAGTGACTATAATAGATGTGCATGTGTTTGTGTGTGCTTGTATAAATAACTGGTTCCCTCAAACAAATGTAGTTATGGTGTAAGGAAGGAATGAGTTGTAGTAAACGGGAGCATCTTCATATGAGCCTTGTTGCTTGGGTATGATCCTTGGTTTCCCTTGCTTTGTTGACTGTTAACACTGAGTTTATTACTTGGCTATGAACAAACTAAAAGCATGAAGTGAAGAAGTTTAATTTTAATATTTGAACTGTGAATACACTTTTAATTTAGCTTTTTTTAGGCACATAGGTGTGGAATGCACTGGGCTTGATTACAGCAGTAATGGCTGGTACTTAGTGCAGAAGACTAAGGCTAAGCATTGCTTCTATAGTACAGGGTTTGATTCTCTCAGCCTTCATTTGTCTGCTTCATGACTCTCATTAAGTCAGTTCACCAGTGCTCCTGGGCTACCCCTGGAAAAGGACACTTGCATCCAGTGGGCTGCCCAAGTTGTTAGCATATGCTGCACTCTTCACATATGTAAATTCTAATTAGTACTTCACTATGTACCATATGCTATTTGATGATGGGTCCCAGCATGTGTCTTTTATTTTAATGGGTTGTTAAATGCATTTTCGATAAATGTGAATTTCAGGGGAAGAGATTTTTACTGTTGCTCATGCTAAATCTGTTTTCATTGTGAGGCTGTTTTGTTTTATTTAGCAAATGGCTGTCTGTTTTTGCTGTAAAATCTGAAATAACAGTTTTAAATTAAATCCACATCTCTGTGATCATTGTAAGGGTAAAACAAAAAGAAACTAATATGCACACTGACAGATTTGAACAGTGTTTTATACTCATTGGGGAGAGATGGCCAAGTAATGGAATATTGGTATGGTTGTGGGGGGGCAGTCCATTACCCTGCCTAGGGCCCCATTTGACCATAATCTGGTTCTGGCTATGACTAGTGCCTACTGCACCCAAATTAGCTTTACACTGCATGGCTGGAGAGCAGAGTCCAGTGCTTTGCAATGTTACTCTACCAACAGTAACTTAATATTAGCGTTCACTGTTTCATAATTCATACTTGCACAGTATTCTACAGGACAGACTAGTAATACCTTTTCAGCTCAACTACCTTTTTCTCTTTCTGTTTTTATGGTAACATACTGCCACCTGCCTGAGCAGTCTAGCACATGATGAATTGCATTTACTAAGTACATTTAAAATAAGTGAACCTTATCACTTTAGTTAATGGTAGCTGCAGTTAAGAAGTCTTACTTAAAATGGCTGTTGTTAGCAGTTCTTCTTTACCAGTTCTATAATTGTAATTACATATTTTAATATTGAGCCAATCACAAGATATTGTAACTGAATAATAAAATATGTTACATAAAACTATACAGAACACATTGACATTTAAATATACAGAAACATGTACATTTTAAACAGGGAAAATTAAATAAGTATGTCAAACAATTATTTCACAAAAATACGAAATCAGTCTAGCTAGTCCTACCCTTACAGTTTTCCTGGCAAGCAGATTCTTTCTTTTCTTTCTGTAATGTCCCAAGAAAATGTTTCTCACTATTCTCAGTATTGTTCAGCCCCCCAGTATACTTCAAGGAGAAAGACCATGGATTAATTAAACCTTTTAAGGATCATATTACTTGCTGATAATTTTAAGAGGTGTACTGGAACAGAGCTGTGGCAACCCCTAACCAGGAAAAGCCGAAATACACAAACAAACTGGAACAGATTAATAATGGCATATATCCATTAACACTGCCTGTTATGAAAAGCATATCCTCTGTATTTGGTAAGCTGTTCTGACTCTTATTTCCTGCCAGGATGGCATTAGGCTGCCTAGACCATGAAAATTCTAGTTCATTTATGGTAAATTGCTTCTCTGCCAGGAAGAAACAGTTAATGGAACATTATATTATGTTGCTGTTGTGTTTGTGTCTCTGTTTGTGAACATTTCTATCTGTCTGTGAACATTTCTATCTGTCTGAAAATAGTTTCATTTTCAAGATCTTTGTTGCATCTTTACTGAAAAGCAATTACAAGTTCCGTACATCTGTTCACAACCTAGATAATTCAGTTGCGGCAAGTTTTGGATGTTCATTTTTTATCTGTCCTTCTCTTCTGAGCTCTTTCAGTCATTTTTCTTGGACTTGCATTATTTATTTATTTTATTTTTATTTGACATTTTTTAACAGGATAGTCCAATCTGAGCAAAAGCTCTTTTTCAGTGGAGGCCCAGGGAGAATAGTTCCACAGTAAAAGTAAGCAAGAAAAATTTACAAAATTGAAGTTGAATGCAGTGAAAAATATACAATAAAACAGTTAAGTAAATGTAGATAAAGCCTCATAGTGCAATATAGTAAGAGGCATTATAACACTGAAGAAAAACATAGCACATAAGTGTAAAATAAAACATTTGAATGAATTTACATAACACACTGGGTTATCTTCAGAGGGTAATTGTACAATACAGAGCAGTTGTTAAGTGAGGTATGGTAGTAGGGAAGGCAGGAATACAGAGGATACTGATAGAGAGAGAAGTGGATAGGTTCTTGTGGGATGTTTACAGAGGCAAAAGGCTTTAAGAATTCTTTCTTGGTTTAAGTCCCTTGCTGGTTTCCATCTCTGGATGGAAACGTGCAAACAGACTACAGTTAATTTTATACCATGTATTTCTCATTGATTAGGGCCTGTCTGACAGGGAGGGATTTGCAGGGAGGATTAATATGACATTCTACTGTTTGTAAATGTCACATTTCTGCTACTTGCTGGGACATGCAGATGACGGATGGACTCTTAGCTGCCAACTGCATGTATGCTATGTTCTGAATCCAAAACAAATTGTAATTACATATGTTGCAAGTCTTCATCTCTGACACAGAATGTTTCTTCTAGAGTTCTCCTTTCAACATCAGGGGTTATCTAGTTTGGACAAGTAGACTGGTCATCCATTTTCCTTTTGAGTATAGCACTAGTAATCCAACCTTCTCTCAGTATTGCTCTAGTTATCCTTCTAATGGTGTATTTTTGGTTATTTGCCCTTCTATGGTTATTACATTAGTTATTCATCTTTTTTAAATATAACACTTGATATCTATCTTTCTAGAAGTAAAACATGGCATTTTTTTTTGGTCATTTTTTTTTCATCAAAGTAATTTACCAAATTTTTTGGTGATTGTGAGTTTTGACAGGACTGAACATCTGTTGTGTGTCATTGTGTTGTCTCTTCATCTTCTTCTCTATCTGTCAGATCTCTCTCTTACTCTATGCCAGAAATAATGATCATATACCCTACATGTCTGTTATCATAGTTTCAGTGCAATAACTTATGGTTGGCCTCTTGTTCATATACTTTAATTTCTTGATCTATGTTTTATTTTACTTTAATTTCTTGATCTATGTTTTGTTTTCATCCATTAGGTTTTTCATTTACCTTAAAGTTTAATTTTTGTGTGTGTGTTTGATGTTGTAAAACATAACATTGTTTTTTGTTTTTTACATAGCTTTTTTTGCTTTTACTTGTAGCTTTAATTGTTTAACTAACTGAGATGTTTGAACAAAATTGAAGAAGGCAGATTTCAGCCTGAATGTATCATTTAGTATTCATTTATTCTTCTTCATCTTCTTCTTATTCTTTCTTATTTATGCAGAAAGAGGGACAGGTTGTAACTGGTAGCACTGCAGACAGAGACAGACTACAGACGAAATAGCCTTTTTGCTGACCCTGGCTTGCTTTGAATTTTGCTTTTTTGCATTTGTGGTGTGTGTGGTTGTAATGTAGTAATGGACCACACTTGGTTACCCACCATGCAGGTGACAAATGCGAATGCTCAGGTGGTGTTTAATGTGTTTATATTCTTGGAGTTGTTCTGAGGAGTCCTAGTGCGTAACAGTAATACTCGTTTCTTTTGTAAAAGAAGCAAGAATTGTTCTCAAAGAACAAATTAAAGAAAAGAAAGAAAGAAAGAGATAAAGTGGAGAGCTGTTTTGCCCTTTTTCCTCCAGTATCCAGTGTATTGCCTGTACACATTATTATATCCCCAAACATATATACATAAGGCAGGCAGTTGGGGCAGTGGGTTAAGGCTGTGAGCTTTAGTTACTGTGGTACAGGGTTTGATTCCCTCACCCCTCATTTGCCTGCTGTGTGACCTTGGGCAAGTCGCTTGACCAGACAGTGCTTGGGGGCAACTTGGGATTTAGGCAAGGCTCATCAGTGGTCCCCTGGAGTCAAGCCCAGTAACTACTTATGAACCTACTGAAAGATTTCAAGTTAAAACTAACATGACTGGCAATATAATTGCACTGATATGTGACCTCTGTCTAGTGCAGCTAAAGAAATTTTAATTATTGTTCACATACTATTTATTCATATTGTCACAATATTCATAGTTGTCTAAATATTTCTGCAACCAAGTTACATTGGTAGAACTGCTTAGCGTCACTGAAAAGCTGACAGATGAATGAACAAAAACACTGCTGACAAATATGTGTAGCTTGAGTGATTACAGAGATATTGAAGTCAATTTCAAAGTATTACAAACTGTATATTTGCTGTGTTTAGTGTGACTTGTAAAATCCAGTTCAAGTCCTAGAATGTGATGGATGCTACCAGTGAAACAGTTTGTGTTGAACAGTTTGCTGTTTACACTTCTTTAGTAACGTTTGTGGTTCCAGAGGTATGAACATTTGTTTGAAATGTGAAGATATAACTTGATTTTGTCAAAAAGCTCAGGACTCACCAACTGCAAGTTAGGAGTGCAAACTTCCAGAGCTCCACTGGAAGATTTTACTGACCTATAAGGCCTGATTGACTCATTCATTCTGTTAATTTTCCAGCTACTGAGTTTATTGCTAATTTTAACAACGCAACTAATAATCTTTACCCTGCAGAAGTGCCTGCTGCTTTTGTTCCATGCATTCAAGAATTTGACTGTTTTTAAACCCAGAACTTCCTAAATTTGTATCTCTGTCACCACTTTTTCCTGCAGTGACGTGATATCTTTCCAAAATATTTTTCTATTTTTTTTATTCATCAGATAGAAAACAAAAAGCTTCCCAATCTGTCATTACCCTTGGAGACAGCAACATTCTGCTGTACATATCCTTTGTTGTTGGCTTATTTGCTTCATCCATATGGAGCTACTCAGATCCAGCTTCCTGTTACAGCTTAGTGTAATGCTTAGATATCTTTATCAAGACCTGTAGTACTGCTGATTTCCCTAATGTCTCTGTGTTCTTTTCCATTCCTTTCATCAAGGTCATTTTGTTATTTACTGGATAAGTTGACTTAAAAGGCAAAAAAAAAAAAAAAAAAACAGAAATTGGAAACTGTTTTGTGCTCTTTTGCCAACTATCAGCAGTGCAGCGCTTTTCCTCTCTCTGCCAAGATGAGATGACTTCCTGTCTTTCCTTGACCAGAGAGCTGCAACATGGCCACTGACAAACTAGTGTCTGCATTCTGCCTTCCCAGAGTTTGAGACACCTTTACCATTATATTTACTGCTTGTGCCTGTATCTACAGTAATGTACCAAGGTGTGGATTACCTTTTTTTTTTTTGCTGACAAGTAACAGTAATGACGTACAGATATTTTACAAGTGTTTAGGTTCATAGGTAAGTACTGGTCTATCTGCCCTTGCAGGCCATTTTAAGCCTAGCCTGATTTATATCAAAGGTGAGAATCAAACCCTGTACCTTGTTTCTGTGAGGGAAATACATTAACCTTTATGCCAAACCACTAAGTACTCCATTCACTATTTCTCATACATATTGTATCACATCAGTATCTACAGACCATTGTGAATTACGTCCTGTTTTTCTTAATGGCATTTAAAGAGAGTTCCAGACAACTACCTTACTGCCAGTCTGAACACTGTGCTTCTGATGAAATGTTTTTGTAATAAAAAGTACCTAAAAAGAGCACCTAAGTATACGTTAACCTGCAACTATGTCATTTTGCACATTTGTCAGTTTTTGGACCCTTATGTGGAGCTGCAGTTTTGCTCCTGTGCGGGTTTGTTAGACTACAAATGCAGCAATAAATTGCAACCGGTCAGTAATCCAAAAGCTTTATTGTATCAAGCTCTTTCCCTCTGAAAGAGCTTGATACAATAAAACTTTTGGATTACTGACCAGTTGCAATTTGTTGTTCTTTGGTGTTTGGTAGTTACAAATGCAGCAATGCTTATTTTGGAAGTCTAGAGCACCTACTACATCTGAAGCTCTGGGTTATTTGTTTTCATGTAGCTACTTATGCACATTAAAAGTGTTTAGAAATGCCAGCATGGCAGGAGCAGGATCCGGCTGTTTGAATCTAACATTGGTGTTGTTCCCCTTATAAGTGAACTGCAACCGGAGTCCAGTCTGATTTATAAATATTCTACTGTAGTTGTTTCTTAATTTGTTAAAGTCTACTACGGTTGCACTTTGGAATGGTCACACATGAAATTTTGTTGTCATTTTTTCCCTTAATGTCCCTATGATGATGTTATACCTTTGCAGGTTACGTAGGTGCAGTCTGCAGATGGAGGGGGACTGCTGTTTTGGCCATATTTATGTTGCAGATGTGTGTAAAGTATAAAATGTTGTTTAAGTCACAGTTAATAACCTCAAAACTGCAAAATGTAGATCATTTGCAATCCCAGCTGCAGCTAGTTTCCTCTTACTGTTGTTTTTTAGTCTTTGTAAAATCTGACTCCTTCTGACCTCAAGGACATCGCACACCAGGCCTGTCTGCTAAGAACTGCTTCTTCAAGTGCTTGCAACTTCTGCCACCCCCTTCTTACTTTACCTTCAATCTTACCTAATATCAGTGTCTTCTGTGGGCAAAGTATTTGAGTTTGTTTTACAGTCAGGCCTTCCAGTGAACAGTCTGGCCTTATTTCTTCAAGTATTCACTGATTTGATCTTCTAATAGCCCATGGAATTCTCAAAAGTTGCTTCGAACACCACATTTCTAGAGCATAGAATTTTCCAGTCCATAACCTTATTTTATAGTACAATTCTCACAGTCATACGCTGTTACTGGGACAAGCATACCTTTGACGCTACAGATCTTTGTTGACAAAGTGATGCCTTGGCTATTTAAAATCTTTACGGTCTGCAATAGCTTTCTATACAAAAGACAAACATTTTTTCATTTAAATGGCTTTGATCACTATCTGTGGTGAACTTTGAGTCCAGGAGAATAAAGTTTCTCACTGCCTGCAGTTCATCCTCTTCTGTCTGCAAAGAATTTATATGGATAGAAGACATAATTTTACTTTATTTATTTAGTTGGTTAGTTATGTCGAGAAAAAAAAAACACAGCTTTTGGGATTTTCTATTTTTAACTTTGTTAACATGCTGTTCAGTTATCAGCGTGATATCATCTGCATATCTGAAACTAATATTTTTCCTGGCAGTTTTCATTCCAACATCTGATTCGTTTAACCTAACATTTTGTATGATACATTAGCATGTAATGTGAGTAAGTAGAGTGGCAGTATATGGCCCTGTTGTACTCCTTTCCCAGTCTTGAACCCGTCCGTTATTCCATGTTTGATTCTAACTGTTCTGTATACAGATTCCACAGGAGATAAAAAAGGTGACCAGGCATCTTCCCGTTTTTAAGAATTTGCTACACTTTGTTATGGTCCATGCAGTCTAATGCTTTACAGAAGTCAGTAAGGCAGACGTTAATATTTTTTTTCTTGAATTCCATTGTTCTTTACACCTGAGTCATATGAAAAACATGAAGCTTCTAATATTAATATAATCACAGATAACAGCATCATAATGCATCCATTGATGGTAAGAGTCAAAGTATTGTTTAATGCCTTAGATGAGTGCGCCATTATTACTAGATATGCAGTAACCAAGGTGGTCGGTAAACTGGGCATTCTTCTGCCGCAGACCCAGATGCTTTAAATGGTTTCTTCCTAACAAACTTTATTGGTTCTCTGATTCCATATTTAACAGATTTATTTTAAAATTAATTAATATTTGATTTTTCCCATTGAATGGAAGAAAAGGAAGTGGTTGTCATTCTGATACCCAATGGTAGTGTTATGACTACGAACCACTTAATCTGACCAGTACTGTAGCGAAATGTTACAAAACAGTACTAACTTCATTACTGGTATCTGAATCACCCATAGGTATGGACATATTCCAATGTGGCTATGTTTCATGATGTTTGAGTTCAACAAACTTGATTAGTTTTAGCAATAATGTAACCACAGCTTTATATGAAGACTTGCATATAAGACTTGTATATCACTAGATGTGATATACGTAGGGTCTTTGATACAGTACCTAATAGTGAAATTATTAAGGTCCTACAGGATCTATAGACAAATGCTTGCATTACTAAGTGGGTTTGTGGTTGCTTACAAGCCAGAACATGGTGAGTTAGGATATAGAATAACTTTTTTTTTATACAATAACTTATCTTCTTCCAAAACTGTTTGTATGCTTGACCTTAATTGTTTGGGTTATGTCCATAGGTTTATACTAGGCAATCAGTCTACAGACATGCCTAGCTAATAACCAGTCAGTGACTACAGATGAGAATCAAACCCTATACCTTGCGTCTGTAAGGCAAACACCCTAACCATTATGCCAACCCCCAACTCCAATTCCAGAATGCACATGTCTAGAATACCAGGTTAAGCAAATTTGTGGAAGACATCAAAACAGAGGTAATGTTAACACCTGTGGTCAACTTCAACTACAGTAGTTTCTTAATTTATTGTTGACATGGACCAACAATAGTGATGTCAGATGTAATACAAAAAAAATTATGGTTATTCACTATGGTGCAAACAATTCACATTTATCCATATGTTTTGGACACCACTAGCATAGCTGAGGCCTGATACACAAGGGACCTGGACATTTTACTGGATAATAAACTATCCTTTGAGAAGCAATTGAAGATGACATTAAGGAGATGTTATGGGGCACTTTAAATGTATTAAGATACATAGTAAGTACATCTAGTGATGTCTTGATACCAATATTTAAGGCAGCTATTAGACAACTATTGAGAGTGCTGTGGGTAATTTTGTATGTGTAACATCTTGCAACTGAAAAAACTTTAACAAGGGCAGAGGTATTTTAAAGGACAAATCGCAGCTGTTAAACATGTGCCTTACAGTGAAACATCAACAAATCTTGCTCTCTATTCTGTTGGGTAAACATTGTTGAGGGGGCTATTATTTTGATTTACAGGTGCATGAAAAATTAGGTACTTACAGCAACTAAGGTGCATAATTTTTTGACATAATTTGAATACATGGAGTCATACACATTTAGCATATCTCCCTGCATGTAAAACTGGTTACCTGGGTTATTTTTTCACTGTAGAGCAGCAAGAGTTTAGAACACTTATCACTCGTAAGAAATGTAGACACTCTTCCAAATTTGAAGAAAGGCTTAGACTCATGATATAATGACATTGCTTATGACCCAGGGATTGATTAGTGGCAAATTATTAACTCATTGCCTCTAAGAGTATATTCGTCAGGAGAATTGAGCTCCTGTGTATCCTGTAAGAATATACTTGTCTTTACAGGAGAATACCCTGTACGAGTCACATGAGTATACTTGTCACCATTTTCAAAGTCCTGGTAAAGGTGCATACATAAAACGTGGGCAACATGGTGGCCTCTGCAAGCTGATATGATTTGCTAAGCATGTCAGCGAAATGGCCAACATGGGATATGCAGAGCAGGAGTTATTCAGAAACGCTTACAAAAAGTTATGAAAAAAATATTACATATGTCCATGTTTACATTAATAGTGCAAAAATAGTGTCATACTGAAATGGTAGGGGTGGTGTATTCAAGCAGTAAGTGTTAATAACAAATGACATGAACATAGTGGGTAGGTATTAGTAAAAAAATGACAAGAACATTGTGGGTACTATGAAGACATTTTGAGATCTAAATGCTCTTCTGGTAAAGCAGTTATGACTTTTGTCTGTATTTTTATAACTGCATTAGTTTTGTAAGAGCTGTGTGACTTAGAGGTGAATAAATGTTTCTATCTTGTAAAAAACATTAAGCCACACAGTGTTGTCAATGATACTTATCATCTAAAGCAAATGGCTTTGGAGATTAATTTGTTTTGAAGTATTGCAGAAATATTGTATGCATAATTTGATAAATTTGGCAATATCACAAAACAGAAGTATATTACCCATTCTTTCATACATCATTAACAGGTGAATATTTTTTTCACTGATATTTTGGATCTATCATTCTCACTTATGGAGGGCAGCCGTGGTGGTGCAGCGGTTAGTGTTGCCACCTCACAGCAAGAGGTTCTCCGGTTTGATCCTCAGCTGGGGTGTCTTCTGTGTGGAGTCTGCATGTCCTCCCTTTGGTCGCATGGGTTTTCTCCGGGTGCTCCGGTTTCCTCCCACATCCCAAAGACATGTTGTAGGTGGATTGGACACTCTAAACTGGTCATAGGTGTGAGTGTGTGTGCCTTCTGTGAAAGATTGGGTGACGGGCTGGCAACTCAACACTGTAAAACTCCACTGCCAATCATGAGCAGACAGGTGATCCGCTGTGGCAACCCCTAACTGGGAAAAGCCAAAAGAAGAAGAAGAAGATTCTCACTTATGGAGACATAACCTTTTGTCTGACAATAACACTAGTATTTTTATAGCAAACAAAATATAGTTTTTCTTTCAAAATCTGTAATGTAAAATTAGCATCCATAGACAGACAAGTGATACAAACCCTACTGTTGCCCTTTGTCTACCAGAGAGATATATCTGACATTTGTTTGTAACTCACACCTTTCATCAGATTTTATAAATCCAAATGAAGTATATTTTTAGTAGAGGATTTTGGAGAAAGGCTCTCAAGAAACATGTAGTTTCCTGGCTTAGAAGATCTCACGAAGCAAATGCGTTAATTGGCCTCCTCCTGTTCAGGATTAAATGAGCTAAAAAAAACTTAATTAAGATGTAAATTAATGTCATATACACCGAATATTGAACATTATCCAGTGGATGTTGGCAATTTGATCTCTGGTATCCCTGCCCCCTCTAAAACCAGCCTTTATGTTTGGCAGTGCTTAGCCCATATATAGCTAGAATCCAGCTTGCATGTTTTTGAGCATTACCTTGCTAGCATGTGAAATAACTACTATTGCTCAATAATTTGGGCACTCTTTAGCTTTCCCCTTTTTTGAGATTGGAATATAAAATGACCTTTTCAAATCTAATGGCCACTCTCATGTTTTCCAGATTTGCTGTCAGATTCCAACATCCCTTTGTGCCATTTTGCAGGACATTGAGCAGTTCAGCTGAAATTCCATCATCCCCTAATGTTTTGTTTATTAGCAAGGCTTTCTGGGGCCCAATAGAGTTCACTCTTCAGGATGTCTGACTGTAACTCACAGAATATACAACCACAAGTATCAATAATGCTAGCGTCCTTGTATAGTTCTTCTGTATATCCCTGCTATCTCTTCTTAATGTAGTCTACTTCTGATAGATTGCCCATCTTTGTCTTTTATCATGTCTGTTTTATTACAGCTTCCTTAGTATCACCTCTCTTCTTGAATAAATCTTCTGTCTTTCCCATTTAGTTGTCTTCTTTCAATTCTTTGTCTTTAAGTGTGGTTCCTTATTTCTCATTGCTGTTCTCTGAAACTCTCTTTTCATTTTGACATATTTTTCCTTTGTCAAGGGGAGATCATGCCTGTTAAATTTGGTGGACTTCTTTGAGACAGTCACCAAAGCCCTAGATAAGGGCAAATCAGTGCATACTGCCTTTCTAGAGTTAGCCAAGGCCTTTGACAAAACCCCCCACTCAGGCATCTTTGATAAACTCACCCAGCCGGGTATCAACCCATAAATTGTCAGGTGGGTTGCAAACTGTCTCACTGACAGAACTCATATGGTCAAAAAAGGTGACTCCACCTCCTCCAGCAGACCCGTAACCAGTGGTGTTCCACAGGGATCTGTTCTGGACTCCTACTGTTTGGAAACTACTTCTCCAAAGTATAGGCTAAAGCTAAAGGACTGTGGCTGACAAAGTTTGCTGATGAATGCAAATGGGAGAGATCATTGAAACCCCTAGTGATGTCAGCATCCTACAAGAAGGTTTTACACAGACTAATGACTGGTGCCAAAGTCATGGTCTTAAACTTATTGCAAAAAAAATCCATTGTCATCCCCTTTGGCAAGGGTGATGTTCCTGCAAACTACCACATCAATAGCAATACCCTAAGCACACAGTCAGTACTGAGAGATCTGGGCACACAGGTTGACAGCAACCTTAACTTGGATCACCATGTATCCACAGTGGTAAGAAGGGCATTTTGTATTGCTCATCTTATAAGTAAGGTCATTGCCTCCAGAAAACAAGAGGTTGTAACCCCCTGTACTCTTCCCCCATTCCCCCATCAGACCAATAATAGAGTGCAACACTCCCTTTGGTATGTTACTTTCCAAACACCTGCAGCAACTGGAGAGACCACAAAGGTTTCTTACAAAGAATATTCAGAGTCTTCAAGATCTGTCTTATACGGACAGACTGAAGTCATTCTCACTTTACTTTGTGTCATACAGACTGCTCAGTGGCGACCTGTGCCTTACATACAGAGCAATCTCTGACCTAGTTTGGATGGAAATGCTGCACATTCGCAAGTCAAATGGCACATGGGTCACTTGTTCAAAGGACCTTAACCTGGTATGTGACATCAACAGAACTTGCTGGAGAGACAAATTTGTCTCACAGTGGTTGCCCCACCTTTGGAATAAGCTTCCTATTTATATTAAACAAAGCTCCTCATTGGCCCTATTTAAGTGCAGTTTGGACAATTGGATGGGTAACTGAAAATTCGCCCCAAGGGTTCCACCTGTGCCCTTCTTGCACAATAGGTGCTGATTTTAGTGTCTGCTTGAACCAGCTTGAACTACACACCCTTGGGAACACAGGCTGAATTTGCATATGCTTGTAAGGGCCCTATGGCCGTTAGCCTAGTAACCTGTTATGATCCAGTGATATCCATTACATTTTGCTGTATTTTGCTGTACATATTTCCTTAGATACTTTTAAAGCCTCCACCCTCAGAAATGTTGCTTTCTTAATCTTCTTTCTATTTACAATGTTTTTGGTATTACCTCCTGAAGGTTATCACAGGTTTCTGTGCATTTATTTTTCAGCGCCAGCCCATTCCTGCAGCAGCTTTTCTTCTCTTCCTTTTTCCCATTCCAGAGATTGAGGAATGACTGCATGGCTCCCATCTTCCTTGTTCCCATTCTGGAGATTGAGGAATGCCTGCATGGCTTCCATCTTCCTTGTTCCCATTCCAGAGATTGAGGAATGCCTGTTTGGCTCTCATCTTCCTTGTTCCCATTCCAGAGATTGAGGAATACCTGCTTGGCTCTCATCTTCCTTGTTCCCATTCTGGAGGTTGAGGAATGCCTGTGTGGTTCCCATTTTCCTTGTTCCCATTATGGAGATTGTGGAATGTCTGTGTGGCTCCCATCCCTGCTCTGTCACACAGGCAGACCATAAGGAGAAGTGTAACACGATGTAGACAACAGTAAGCAAGATGGTGCAACTAAACATTTAGTGACCAAAATGATGCTGTATTCTGTATTAACATAGTGAGTGCATTTCAAAACAACTGTTATACATTGCAGGTGGGAATAATAATGTATCATAATGACACATCATATTCTCTTTAAATGTGAATGGTCTCACAGCTACATACAAAAAAGAAAGAGCAATGAACTATATTTAAAATTGCAGAGTGCAAATAGCTATACTACAGGAGACACATTTGGAAAGAAATGAAAGGATGTCAGGATGTTTATTTAACAGAATATCTGGGACAAAGAAAAAAGGGAGAACTTATATTAATTGTGAGAGGAGTTCCAATAGAGATAGATGAGGAAAAAAAGATAATAATGGTAGATTTGTAGTACTGAATGGCTTCTGGCAAGAGAAGAGGATTACATTGGCATGTATTTATATTCTACTAAAAACTAATACAATGAAGCTTAAGAAAATTCTATGAGAAATGCTAAGCTTTCATCGGGGAATATTACTTATGAGTGAGGACTGGAATTTAATTTGCAACAGTGAGGATGTATCTGGAGGGCCTAGAAGGGAAATATAACAAAAGAGGGTAGATATTTGAAGACATTTCTGAAAGTTTGTGGTATGGAAGATGTGAATTCAGTAGTAGGAGTTTGGAGAGAATTTACATATTATTCCGCATGGTACAAATCTGGGCTGGGCTAGACAGAAATTATATTTCACAGGACCATGCACATTTAATTGAAAGTTTTGATACTCCTCCTGTAAATATTTCAGATCATGTGCCAATAGTAAATAAAATAAAAAATTCAGGGTAATGAAAGAAAAAAATGAGACAATAGTGTTCTCCCTCCTATCTGTTAAAAAGAGACAAATTTATGGAATGCATAGTGGAAATTATTTGGGAGTTATTAGAGAAGATATAAATGTATCCTGAAAATATAGCTAAGGGGTGGGATAAAATTTAAAAATAAGTTGGAAATAAAAAAAAATAAAGACATATGGTTATGAAGTAAAAAGAGTTATTTAGAGGGACTGACAATGGTTGAAGTATTGCAGAATATGGGGGATCTCACAAAACAAGAAGAGGCGTAACTGCAAGATGCAAGAGAGAAAATAAGAGACTACCTGGGTAATATGCACAAGTTTAAGAAGACTGTTGTTAAGCAACTGCTTTTGATGATCATTGCAGAGCACGAAAACTTTTAGAATAATGGCTTAGGCAACAATAAGTAGAAAGGGTTGTTACCAAGCATAGAGAGCTTGTAAGAAGAAAAATAACCAAAGTTCCTGGAGAGGTGTTATAAATATTTCAAACTTTTATGAAAGTCTGTAAAAAGCAGAGAAATGTTGAAATCTAGAAAAAGTACAAATGGAAATATTTATGGAAGAATTAAATATGTCAAGGTTAGATGCAGATGATGACACATTGAGTAACAGCTTAATTCTAGCTCTCCCAGTGTGAAAACAAAAACTTAGCAAAGAAAGCCAGTGGACCTATATTTCTGTGTAAATTTTAGTAAATGGCTAGTAAGTGCACTGCCTAGATACCAGAAAAAAATACAGATGACCTGAAGGAAACTCCGTTACAAAATATGACAAAAAAAAAAACCACTAACTGGGAAAAGTACTGTAGCTGTTCAGCAAAAATCAGTGCAAGCTCTAGACCTAACTTCCAGTAACCTTAAGCAAAGTAGAAAGCAATTACACACAGACCTGACTAAAATAAATGAAACACTGATGGAGTCTACCAACGTAAGCAGTAAAAGGATGGAAAAATGGTGATAAAACAGCACATCTCAGAGGTTGAAATGAAGAAATGGCTGGCTGAATGATATTGCATAAGAAGAGATGTTGCAAAAAAAAAAATAGAATTAGAGGACAGAACATGTAGGGAAAGCCTGAGATTGTCTGCTGTACCCAAGAAGCTGGAAGGAACAGATTGTATTAATTTTATGAAAGCACAGATAAGCAGCTGTACTGGTATTCCACAATGGGAATAGTTAATTGAAAGGGTGCATCTTGTGTATGCTCCAAACCTGGCTATGAGAAAACAACTAGATCTTTAATAGTAAAGATGCAATCTTACTAACAGAAGGAGTTGATTCTGACAAAAATGTGGCAGAAGAACAAAGTGCTAAAATTGGGAGACAGCAGAATATTTGTGGAAAATGACTACTCATTGTGCACCAGGTAGAAGATGAATAAATTTATTTCATTATACAGGGAATGTCAAGAATAATGCATGAGATTCAAACTGCTGTGCCCAGCTATCTTCAAAATATTTTTCCCTGGAGAGACAAAATCATTTTTTAATGAAGTACTGCTAAGGAGGAAATACACAAGTTTACACAACAAAAGGTGAGCTGTGAAACAGAAGCAGATTCTACTTCTTGTTCTTCTAGCAATAAAGAGCACAGCAGACTGTGCTAGTGAAACATTTTCCAGTGTTTCAATGGAAAATGATTAAGAGAAGGAAAAAACACAAGAGTCTACCATAAGAAAACAAAAGAGTCAACTATAAGAATTGAGTACATTGAAAATGAAGTAGAGACAGGATATGGGAGATGGAGATGAACAGGAATAAAACAAGTAACTTGGAAATTAACAAATGTTGGATTACAAAGCAATAATTACATTTGTAAAATATGACAGAGCAAACAAATCTGGAAATAATGGATGTGTTTGCACTTTGTTAAACTTTTAGGGGACTCTAAAGCATATACCCTACTTCATGTCATTAATGTTCACTGTAAGTAAAACATTTTTTCTTAATAGTACTGTTTAAATGGTGCATGTTTTCTTTGCATGTTATAACATTTTTTCAGACATTTTTAAGTATAATTGGGATATTAATGTAAATATGTGCTCCTGTTTTTTTTCTCCCTTCTTCTCTCTCTCTCTTTCTCCTTGTTCAGATTTAAGAAATATAGGTACTGCAATGTAAAAAAATCTGGTTAAAAGAGCATGACAAAAGAAAAATTGGTGTGTTTTTTTTCTTACATAAGGGAATGACTGGGTTAAGACAATTTGCTTAATCTAGTAACAAGTTTTAGAGAAAGCATGTAAGCAAAAAAGTATACTAACTACTGTAAGCCTTTTTTTTCTAATAAACAGTTTTGTATATGGTTCTCATACTCCAGCATGCAATCTGATAAGGAAAATTGGTTTGGAGAATTTTTTTTTCTGAAAGTATTCAAGCATTTTCCCAGCTGTGAGAGTTAGAAAGAAGACAAAATCAGACAGCACTGAATAGAATCACATGCTCTTTCAAGCATCTTAGCATGGATAATCTTTCTTTTAGTGTAGCTTGAGTCTGTGTGTGTGGCTGCCTGTTTGGGATATTTATTCCTATTAGGAGGGTAAAACTTCAATATTTGAAGATGTACATAGTTTTGTGTATTATTAAGTGAATAGATTTTTAAGTTTGGGGGGTATTGGAGCTGTGTGTGTGTTTTTGTTTGATGGTTTTCAATAAAGCAAAAAGTTCTGCAAGATGTCACATAGGCTGAAATGGAGATGACAAGAAATAATTGTATAAAAGATTAACTTGCCAAACAGTGCATGCATGTAACACAAAAGCTGGAACTAGACATTTAACAAAAAAACTGTTATACATAAAATGTTGGTATAGTAATCCCTCAAGAATATGATTCTTTCTATAATGTCTTTAAATGTTAATAGTCTCACAGATAATTACAAAAAGAAACAGTAGTCAACTATATTAAAAATGTAGAGTGGATAGCTATGCTATATGAGACACACTTGGAAAGAACTGAACATGTGCATTTGATAAAGAAATGTTTTTAGGATGGTTATTCAGTGGAATACCTGGGGCAAAGGAATAGAGGAGTACCGATATTAATTGCAAGAGGAGGCCCAATAGTAATAGAAAAGGATAAAAAAGACAATAATTGTAGATTTAAAGTACTAAGGGGCTACTGACGAGGGAGTAGGATTACACTGGCATGTATTTATATTCCACTGAAGACTGCCATAATAGAGCTTAAGAACGTTCTGGGAGAAATAATCAGCTTTCAGCAAGGAGTATCAGTTATAGGTGTGTACTGGAATTTCATTTGCAACAGTGAAGATGTGTTTGGGGGTCCCAGAAGGTAAAATGGAACAAAGGAGGGTAGAGTTTTAAAAATGAAAATATTTGACATGGAAGATGTGAATTTAGGAGTTCAGAGAGAATTTACATTTTATTCCTCAAGGTACAAAAAGTTACATTTCACAGGAACATGTGCATTTAATTGAAGGTATTGATATGCACCCAATAACTGTTTCAGATCATGCACCAGTAATAATTAAAATAAAAACACTGGGTAATGAAATAAAACTGAGACACTGGCGCTTTCCCACCTATCTGTTGAAAAGAGAGGAATTTAAGGAATGGGTAGTCGAAATTATTTAGGAGCTGTTAGAGAAGATTTACATTTCTCCTGAAAATATAGCTAGGGAGTGAGATAAAATTAAAATGGAATTTAAAAATAGGGTGAAAATAAAAGAAAAGGAGATATGGTTAAGAAGAAACAAGAATTATTTAGAGGGACTGACAAATGTTAAAATATTGCAAAATAAGGGGAATCTCACAGAACAAGAAGAGGTGCAACTACAGTGCGCTAAACAGAAAATAAGGGATTAACTTGATAATATGCATGAGTTTGGAAAGATTGCTGTTAAGCAACTGTTTTTGATAAGTCTAGAGTACAAAAACGTTTAGCACAACAACTCAGACAACAGAAAGTAAAAAGACCAAGCTTAGGGAGCATATAACAAGGAAGATAACAAGAGATCCTATAAAAGTATTAGAAGTATGGAAATCAAGAAACGGTACAAATGGAAATGTTTATGGAAGATTAAAAATGCCAAGTTAGAGGTAGAGGAGGCTCAATTACTAACAGGAAAGGAGGAGATGAGATAAAAAGTGTTATGTATAACAAATCTACAGGAAAGTCCCCAGGAATAGATGGTATTCCTGTGAAAATTTGGAAGATAGGAGGGAAAAACTGAAGTATTTTAAGAGGAGGACAAGTACTGATATGCTGGAAGAAAACAGTGGTAGCTGTAATAAATAAAGAGCATAAAGATCCATCAGATCCAGCTTCACACAGGCCCATTTCAATACTAAATAATGATTATAAAGTGTTCATGTCTATAATAGCTAAAAGAATGGCAAAAGTGATGCCACAATTGAAAGATATGAATCTGTGTGGTTTTGTGGAGAAGAGGTAAACATTTGACATCATTAACAGAACATTGATGATCCAGGGGGAAGCAGAATGTAAGAAAATACTGCTGTTGTTGGTGGGTCTTGATGCAGAGAAAGCATTTGACTGAGTAAGCCTCTGCATTCTCTGATAAAATTATAAGGTTGATTAGGAGGATATATGAGGGATCGGAGGTGAAAATTAAAATGGGTGGGGTCCTCTCTGATATTTTCTACTTGAGAGGAGGAAACAGGCAGGGATGTCCTCTTTTCCCATTGTTATTTGCATTGTATTTAGAACCATTGGCAAAGAAAATAAGGGACTCAGATATTCAAGGATATAATTGGTATAGTAGTCAAGAAATGCTGTCTCTAGTCGCAGATGACATTATTTTGTACCTGGTAAAAATACCAGAAAGGGACATTACAGTGCTGTGGAACATATTGAGATAGTTTAAAACCTTTTTGTGATGCAAAATTAATGCAGCTAAAACAAAGGCAGTAGTGGTAAATTTTGTACCCACATATGAATTGCTTCATCAATATCCATCCATACGGGGACATGTAGAATGGATTAAAAATTATAGTGTGTCAGCTAAGGATATGTAAGAAGAGACTAAACAGAAGATAATACAAAAACTGAGAAAATGAAAGCGCTGTTATATGGATCTCAGTAGTAAGAAACAAGCAGTTAAAATGTTCTTAGTCCCTTTAGTCCCATTAGTTTTATGCGCAGGTCAGGCACATTTTTATCAACCAGAAGAGAAGTTGTGGATAGCAATTACTAAAGAGCTGAAGGATTTTATCTGGGAGGGGAAGATGGCAAGACTCAAATGGGATAAGCTTATTCTTTCAATAGAACAGGACGAATTGGGATTACATGAGTTGAAGGGGTATTTTAGAGCAACACAGATACGGCTCCTATACATAGCACAAGCAGAAAACTATAATTGAAAGTAGAAAGAGATGATGATGAAATGGGGGGAGGGGGCTCAAGAAATAAGGAGAGACTGGGAATTTGGATGCAGACCTTTAAGAGAACAAGAATAATCATACAGAATATTATATTCATAAAGTAGCAGAAAGTATTTTAAAAACTAAGTCAACACGGGAATGGGGAAAGGAGATTAGACTGCAATTAGGGGATACAGACAATAGGCAAGAGAGGGGGGGTGCTGGAATGTATTGGAGAAAACTGGCAAAAGAACCAAGGTATTGGGAGCAAATAGCTAGAGAGAGAAAGGCAATAGAATGGGAAAATGCCAAGAACTTATTTGGACTGCAGGTTAGATCAAGGATTGATATCAGAGTATACCTAAAGATGGTAAAGGGCCATCAGACCCAGCTTCATGTATACCCATATCAATTCCAAATCATGGTTATAATGTGTGTATGTCTATAACGGCTAAAGGAATGGCAAAGGTTATGCCAAAACTGATGGTTATGGATCAGTGTGGTTTTGTGGAGGGGAGGCAAACATTTGACAATAATAATACAGTGCTGATGATCCAGAGGGTAGCGGAATATAAGAAAATACCACAGTTGTTGGTGGGTCTTGATGCAGAGAAATCATTTGACAGAGTATGTTGGGATTTTATGAGTAGGGTGATGGAAGTATTTCCATTCCCTGATAACATTGTAAGGTTGATTAGAAGGATATATGAGGGATTGGAGGTGAAAATTAAAGTTCCTCTCTGATAAGTTATGTTTGAGCAGAAGAATCTTACACAGGTGTCTTCTTTTCCCTTTGTGTTATATTTAAAGCCATTGGCAGAGAAAGTAAGGGATTCCGAAATTCAAGGATATAATTGCTATGGTGGTCAAGAAAAGTTGGCTTTATTTGTAGATGATATTATTTTATATCTGATAAAACCAGAAAAGGACATTTCAGCATTGTGGAACTTTCTCAGACAGTTTCAAGTCTTTCTGGGAAACAAAATGAATGAAGACAAAACAAAGGTAAAAGCAGTAAACTATGTACCTACCCCCACAAGAATTGTTTCAGCAATTCCCATATTTATGGGGACATGATAAAATGAAATACTTAGGATTGTGGGTTACAAAGGATTCTGTTATGGCAGTTAAGGCTATGTAAGAAGAGACTAAACAAAAGGTGGTATAAAAACTGAAAGCTCTGTTTTACTTCTGACAGAGAAGTTGCAGGGAATTTTTAAAGTCTGCCAACTCATTACACTCCCAAAAGATATGCTCTAATTTCCTCTTTCCTCCCTTTCATGCATCCAACATTTGCAATCTACCTGAAGAAAAATTCTTTGGAATCTGCTTCGGGTATAAAATACCTATGTAAATACTTCCAAACAAAGACCATATGTATATCCTTCCGTTGTTTCTTTTTGAAATGCTTTTCTAAGCTTTCTTGTTAATGTGTGTGTGTGTGTATATATATATATATATATATATATATATATATATATATATATATATATATATATATATATATATATATATATATATATATATATATATATATATTGGGTCCACTACGTAAACCCGAAATACTGAAATTTCGAATTTCAGTGTTTCAAGTCCACAATATCGAATGGCCACAATCCCGCTATATTAAAATATCGACCATCACAACACCGAAAGTTCAAATTGTTGAAATTGCTATCTGCGACTTTTTTTTTCAGTTTTAACCCTCCACAATTTGCTTATCCACTTTGTGAGAAAACTACCCTGTACCCATGCCAGTAAGTGTTACATTGCAGTAAAGAAAATAAATAAAAGTGCTAAGTGTCAGTATGCTGATATTGAGCTCCTGTACAGACATTGCCACAGAATACAATCCATTGCCAGGTAACCTACAGTTGTAGAACTCTAACGATTGCTGTGAGGAAGTCTGTGGTAGTGTATTCCTTTTTGTGTTGTAGGATATGTTCAAACTGGCTGTCCCTTTGTATAATCCGTTCTCATTTTGGTGATGGCAGACACCCACTGGATAGAGGAGTTCTTAGCTGATCTTCCCTGTCCTGCTCCCTTGCTAATGTTGTCATCAAAATGGATAAGTCCATTTCCTTGGTACCATGTAAGCACTTTAGGTGACGATGCCACGCCTCCATCAAGTTTTGTGTGCGAGATAAAAACAGTGTATTCAGGTCATGCACATTCCAGAATGGTATTGGAAATAAAGGGGGGAATCTACAAAATGCTGTGGTTCATGTGGCAAACTTTCTCTTTCTACCTAAAATGTAACAATCAGCAAAGTTCATAGGATCATAGGTTGGCACAAGGCTATTGGCCCTAGGGCCTGTACAAGCCTAGCCATAACAATTCCCTGGCTATTTACTTCCCTGGAACCCTGTAAGTATTGTATTAATTCTCTATCCTTACTGGAAATGTAGCTCTCAATGTGTTGAAGGCTGGCAGTACTTCTTCTTCGGAAGGAATGCTAATGCAGTTAAGCTTTTAACTGTCAGCAGAAAGGTCTTGTTACTATTATACAGAGAGGCTACACCCAATTGTTGTACCTTTCTCCATCTATTTTTACCAAAGTGGAACAGGCAGCCCTTCAAAGCCACTCCAGTCATATTCCCTCTTATACTTTTGATTGCAGCAACCTCAAAGTCACATAATACAAACTTCAAATTAGTGTCTAAGCCATTCTTTGCAATTAGATGGAACACAAGTGCCACATCTAATTGTATGCCTTTAAAGACTTTTTGCTCATTAAGCAGTACTGTAGTGGCACCGATTTACTGTAACCTCCACATTTTTTTAGACCATGGATGCTACAGAGTTGACGGCATATGATGCCCTTGTAGAAAAATGTGCCATCCATTACCCAAATGGTTGCTGTGCTAAGGTTCTCTAAGTTGGCAATGGTGATAAATACGATAACAGTGTTTTCCCCAGTGTCATCTTTTATCCTTTTCTCTATAAAGGCTCCTGTCTTTATGGGGTAGTCATTGATGTTCAGGGTATGTAATGTAAGCTCCAGATTTCCCTTATGTGGATTACCTTTTCTCCTCAGCCTTCCCAATTGTTGTAGCAAGGCATGCCTATTAGGGAGGTCAGTTACAGCATCTAAACTAGTGGAAGCTAATGCGTCTTCCACTAATGTACAGGGTGGATCTCGTGCCACTGCTGCTCTGTGCTTCACCTCAATACAGAGATTGTACTTCTTCTGCTTGGAAGATTCACCGATAAAGTTATGGGCTGCAGACTTAGCAACTGTTCACCAGAAGGTACGGTTAGGGTAATTAATCTACCTTTACACTTTAAGGCTGCCTTCCATTTACAGCACCGGTAATTCTTTGGATGGGGATTCCTCTCCAGGTGGAAAACATATCTATCTATGATGAGCACTTTTTTCATTTTCTGTGATGTTGTGGCTTGGTATATGCTATACTTAGTTCCCGGTGGTGGATAAGTCGTATTAGCTATGTTAAGGTAGTACAACATATGTACAACAAAGGTGTACTCTCTATTTATATCCAGTCTTCGAGATTATGATGTGTCAGGATAATGAA
>NC_056743.1:873666288-873736288 GCF_019279795.1 Protopterus annectens | reverse complement strand
TTTCCATTTCTTCCTATCCTCTGCATCTTGCTCTATCACACCAGCCGCCTGCATGTCCTCTCTCACCACATCCATAAACCTTATCTTAGGCCTTCCTCTTTTCCTCTTATCTGGCAGCTCCATTCTTAGCATCTTTTTTCCCAATATACCCATCATCCCTCCTCAGCACATGTCCAAACCAACACAATCTCATCTCTCTTGCCTTGTCTCCAAACTGTCCAACATGATCTGACCCTCTAATATACTGATTCCTAATCCTATTCAGATATATTCTGCTAATAGTTTTAATCACTTCATAAATGTTAAATATGCTGTGATAATATCCAAGAAGTCTGTTATGCATTAGTCTTTGGTGACATCACTGGAGGGCTAATGTGTGAGTGCATCCATAGACTTCAGTGGACATGCCACTGTACATGTATAGAGTCATGGTCATTAACGTCTGTGAATATATTCACATGCAAGCTCTCTGGTGATGTCACTGGAGACAAAAGAAAAATTGCACAGTCATGCTGAAATAAAAAAGTTTTTAAAACTCATTTTATTAAGAAGCAGGTGGTAGTAAATAAGTCACTTAGTTGAGAAAGTGCATCACAGTACTTAAGCTGTCAGGTACCATAGTATGAATATTAATGATGTCTGATCACTTTAAGCAAGAAATTGCAGTCTTCCCTTTTTCAGAGGTTTGTACACTTCTTTACCTTACAATATCCAGCTAAGCTTTGATGAGTACATATCCAGGTTCCTGCCTGTTTACTGAGTACTGATAACACTCTCCCAAAACTGCCATAACTCTCCCTCAAATGCTGTCATTAATCTTACTGACAAAACTACCATTAATCTGTTTTCACAAAGCTTCCTCTACCCCAAGCACTATAGTGTAACATCCTTTCTTATCCAGTTATTGGTCCACATGCTGTTAGTAGGTCTTTTGTGTCTGAGTGATATGTAGAAATTATTTTTGCTGTAGAATGCTTGTTTATTGTGGAACTGAAATGTAGTTGCTCCTTTAAATGTGGAGTTCTGTGTATGGGTGTGAACATGATGATGCCAGTAACTGTGAGGTGACAACAAAGTCCGTCTGCTTGTTATATTATGTTGTACATACCAGTGGCGTATCGAGCATTGTAACTATGCTGTGTCTCTGACACCATTTAAAATCTGGAGTTCACCTTTTGTGTCAGTCATTCCTTATTCTGACACTTAGAAACAGGATTGGCAGTAGTTCTTTTGAGCATGTCACAAAGAAGTGTAGCACTTTTATTGTAGTAGAATTTTTCTTGACTGATGTTCTGTCTGTCTTGAACTTGATTTTGATTTTCAGGCATCGTGAAACTATTAGGCATAAGAATGCTTATGTTTAATGTACGACTCGTTATAGATTATCAGGTAACAGACACATTGCACTGGATTATTCCTATATTCCCAGACACATTGCACTGGATTACTCCTATATTCCAATAATGCTGAGTGACATTCTCCATGACAGTCTCTTATTATTCTATCACTACTTCATAAATTGTTTTTTAGCTTGTACAGCACTCTCATCTTGATCATAGCATGCTGAAATTTCCATTGCCCTAAAAATCTTTAAAACTGGCATACTGTAGAACTTTGTGTAATACAAATATATGTAGAATACTATGCCTTAAGAAAATGGCTTTCTGTGTGTTGATTACAGCTTTACTCCCACTGCCAGTTCACTTCTCATCCTCTGGAATGTTTTAGTAATAGTCCATGCAGCTCAGATGTACGTTATCTTTGTAGTGAAATAAATCTGCTCTAGTTTTTTTTCTTAGTACTGGAACCGAATAAGGTAGCATTAACTTCTTTAGGCATTTTCACTTTTGGATCTTTCTTAGTACATTTATAAAACTCTAAGCTTCTTTCCTGTCATGGTAGTTGTGGCATAATTCAGTTAACTCCCATTTCTTCTCTAAGCAGACATATATTCTGCACTGGCAGTTATGAATGAGACAGAAAATATGCTGTATGCATCTGATTTTCTGGCTTGCAACTATCAGTGTTGGGTCATATTCCCGTAAATGTAAGAACATTCTTTGCAGCTTGGGTGGTGTCTGCAAAGTGATGCTGCGAACTAATTCTGTAGTAGCTTGTGCATTATAATAAATATACAGATCTGCATTTCTACTAGTAGCTATTTTTCTGAGTACTTGTTCTTCAAGTGTATAAAGACTCTTGAATGTAGTACAAACTGCGGCAGTTCTGTTTTTGACTCGCATCAACATGTAAATAACTTACTCATCAGATTACTTCAGTGTGGGCATTCTGATCACTAACTGAGCAACTCACATATTTATCTGGCAATTTCCTCAATGGCAAATTTATTTCCGACATGTTCAGAATAAATGTTAAAAGATACTTGTTCATATTCCAAACTCACATATACATTTGTTTATCCCTTGATAGACGTAGCTGTGTCTAACTCAGTTCTTTTTTATCTCTTTGCCTAGTTGAGTCTCAGTTATATAACTTTAATTTTATGCTTTTATTCAGTTTGATTTATACTGTCTTAGTTTATTCAGTAATTGATTCAGCCTTTTATCATGCTCTTCTCTGTTCTCACATCAAAAGACTGTGTCATCTGCATTACTAACATCTTCAGACCATTCTGTTTTAATTTCAGTGCTGACAAAATACCCAGTAGATGTCTCAGGAGACTTGTATTTTCCTATAGCCATACCTCTCAACTGTCAAGATTTTTGCCTCATATTTTGTCTGTTCCTCATAAAGTTTGTGTTTTTGTGACAAATCATTGTGGTGATCTAAGAAATAAAGTCACTAAATAATGACATGCATTTGAATTTCAGACTTTATAGCTTTCAGAAAATGCATGCTAACGACTTTCTAATTTTATAAGAGCAATATTTAAAATGTGTCCCTATTTTTGGGCCTTTGTCCCCCCCATTTTCTCAGGCTTTGTCCAGATTTTTTGTGCTAAGAGGTCGAGAGATATGCCTGTAGCATATTAAACCTATACGACTTGTGAAAAATCCTGGTTAGTATCAAGTATAAAGAAATACTTTGCATTTCACATGGTAATAAGCATTTCTTATATAGTACAAGATAAATATTTCTATTCTTCGCAACTTCCGGCCAGTTTTCACTTTGAGAGTTACTGCAACTTTCCATGTAGCATGCACAACTGATAAAATTGCATTATTCAAAACTCGTGTCAATGTCTGAGAGCAATAGCAATGTTAAGGCTTAAGTTAATATCACTAAGAACTTCTTCAGAGCATGTCCCTCTGAACAAGTATAATGCTTAACGTTGCTATTACTGTCATGTGTCTGTTTTTCAAGTGATGCTTGAGTTTTGAATTTTTAATTTATATGTTAGCAACAACTCCTGCTCATTCATCATTTGGTTTTAAAATGCAGTGGTGCAGTGGTTAGTGTTATTGCCTCATAGCAAGAGGTTCTCCAGTTTGATTCTCAGCTGGGGTGCCTTCTAATGCGGAGTGTGCATGTCCTCCCTGCGTTCAAGTGTATTTCCTCTGGGTGGTCGGGTTTCCTCCCTCATTTCAAAGATATAGGTCTGCGGTGTTTCTTCCCAGGTCTCCACTAAAAATGGGTTCTGTCCCAGTTGGACTTTCCTGGTAAACAAATGTTAAATAAATACATATGATAATCTCCTGGCTAACAGCCCAGATTAGTAAATAAATCTTTACAGGCAAGAATCAAATTATTGTCCTTTATATGCACATCATGAATTCTTTTTGCCATAGAAACTTCTAGCAAGTCAGTTGAACCCATAAAGAGATGAAGCTTCTGTTTCACCTATATGAAACTAAATATGGTTTCTTTTAATTTGTAAGTAAGCTGGTGACCTTAACAAGTAAACATCTTTTAATGTACCTTCTTTCAGATTATATTGAAACATCTGAAATACTGAAATGTTCAGCACTTCCGATATTTCAACATACATTAAATTATAGAGTGGCATTATCTAGTTTAGACACTACCCTTTGATTGATTTTTTGAACCTGATTTCTAACTGATGATCAAATTCTCCATGTTACATTCTGGCAGAGCATGCAATCTTTCAACACTTGTTGCACCAACACATCATTTTAATGGCTTTGTTCCACACATATCTTTTTTTTTTTTTTTTTTGTTAACTTGTATTTTTGTTTCACTTGTTTTACATTTAATCAGGATGATTTTTTTGTCATAGCTTCTGGAAAACTGACCAAGTGCAGGACATTTTATTTTGTTATACTTGCAGCCACGCCTTGTACAGACTTCATAAAAACATTTAATGAATCTAGTGTCTCTCATAACTTTTATGTTTCATTTTTCTCTATCTTGCCCATTTTCTTGTTCCATTCTTGCATCTGGCTTTACCCACTTCTAAGTCTTCTATATTAACTTTTAAGTCAGAATAAGCAGTTTGTTTTACTTTACAGACATGCATTGCTCTGTTTAATAAAATGTGCTTCTCAAGCAGTCTCTCTTAACAATTAATTTAGTATCATTGATTTACATGAGACTTTGTCTCCCTCTCATGAAGAAGAAATAATGCATATATGACAGATTTTTTCTTGACTTAAAGAAGCTGAAATTTTTCTCATCAGTTTAATCTGAAAAGTCAAATGTATTATAGACATTAAACATTCATTCCCTTGCAACACGCAGAGAAATGATACAAATGTACTGTCTGGGTCATTCCATGTATTGAGATTATAGTCGTAAATAAATCAAATATCTGGAGATACTGCATATCCTCCCCGCAGTCAAGTGGCGTTCGAAAGACATGCATAGAATGGGTGTGCCTTCGTTGAAGGTTGGGCATCGAGCTGGAACATCGGCACCCGTAAAAAATCTACTGCCAATCATTAGTGGACCGGAGTTCCACTGTGGTGACACCTAACAGGGAAAAGCCGAAAGAAGAACAAACAAACAAGACTTTTCAGTTCATGGATGAGAGGGAGAGAGAAAGAGATCTGAAAAGCTGTACCCACTGTCTTTAAAAATGAAATGCCCTGTTATACCTCTGGTAACATGTAACATTTGGCATCCAAAACTAAGAAATTAAGGAGCAGGTACAATGTGATATGGTATTGGCTACTGCAGCTTTACTTTACTTATTCTTTCATTTAGCCATTCAGTTTGTTAATCAAGTAGGTAGATGGACTGGTCTTGAAACCTTTTTCAACCATGACCTGAGCAGAAAGTTAATGACAATACAAGAGACAGTACATTAATTACATTGACAAGCAACATTTAAACATTTATTTTCTGTCCAGATATAAACATAGTTACACACGTTATAAATCCATCACTATTTAGATATTTGACACGCATTCCATTCCTACTTGGTGCAGGGTATATTCAGTTTTTGTGGGGGCTGTTGAGCAGACCTGTTTGCACAGTAAAAGGTGAAAGATACAGGTATTGTAGCATAGAGGAATGAAGTTCCGACTACAACCCAGGTGGTCTGTATTCAGTTAATGCTGGAGTGTCTGGGCAGGGGAGGATGAATACGAGTAGTTTACTCATTCCCTCAACCCCCCCCCCCTCACACATACACAGAATGTGTGTACTGCACAAAACCAGAAGTCCACCGTTTAAAAAATAGAAACATCGGTTATTAAAACAGAGCTTTTGAGTAAAACTCTTCTTCAGTGTAAAGTAACATCTGATGTGGGTTTTAATAAACAACATTTCTGTTTTTTTGAACAGTGGACTTCTGGTTTGTGCTTTGAATTTTTCTACTTTGAAGTCCTTCAGCTACTTGGGAGGTTGATTTGGAGAATGTGTGTACTGATGTCATGTGTTCTGGACCCCCACATTGGGCATACTGATTGGAGAATGTGTGTACTGATGTCATGTGTCTTGGACCCCCACATTGGGCATACTGATTGGAGAATGTGTGTACTGATGTCATATGTCCTGGACCCCCACATTTGGCATACTGATTGGAGAATGTGTGTACTGATGTCATGTGTCCTGGACCCCCACATTGGGCATACTGATTGGAGAATGTGTGTACTGATGTCATGTGTCCTGGACCCCCACATTGGGCATACTGATTGGAGAATGTGTGTACTGATGTCATGTGTCCTGGACCCCCACATTGGGCATACTGATTGGAGAATGTGTGTACTGATGTCATGTGTCCTGGACCCCCACATGGGGCATACTGATTGGAGAATGTGTGTACTGATGTCATGTGTCCTGGACCCCCACATTGGGCATACTGATTGGAGAATGTGTGTACTGATGTCATGTGTCCTGGACCCCCACATTGGGCATACTGATTGGAGAATGTGTGTACTGATGTCATGTGTCCTGGACCCCCACATTGGGCATACTGATTGGAGAGTATGTGACTGCCCATAGGATTAGCCAAGGAAGGCTCATACTGTTAAGCAGTACATATGTTGCTGGGGGGTGGGGGGGTGGAGTGATGTGAGTAAGAGCTCTTGCATCTTTTCCCACCCATCAGCTATTGTCTTAGCTAGCTGTTACAGAGAGATGTTAAAAGGGAAAGGTGAGGGCCTCCATAGGATCAGCACATGGGCCTACTTCCTAATGCCTGACACTTTACTCCAGGAGAACAAAATGCCTGATGAGAGCTCTGAATGGCATCCAGTGGACTGGTGGGGTGTTTCCCTTGAAAAATGAATGTGCCTAATGAGCACAGGTAGTGAAGCTGTTCAACAAGGGCTCAGAAAAGCCAAATATGAAAGCTAGGGATCATGCAGTTTTGTTTCAGCTGGTTTCACTGACCTACCTACACCAGATGAAAATTACAAGGATGTCCACCATTTGTCTCAACATGTGTGGGCTTGGCCCTTGGTGGTGTGCCTTAGCTTTGAGGATTTTTGATGTGAGAGAGTGAGGTCTATAAGTGCTTTACATATTATTTAGACGTTCCATTTGACATGTGTGGGCTGGGTGGTGTGACTTAGCTTTGAGGATTTTTGGTGTGAGGGAGTGAGGGCCGTAAATGCTTTATGTGTTATTTAAGCTGTACCTGCTCCTTTTTGTGTTTGATTTTACTGTTGTCTGCAGTTAAATGCTATAGACAGGGAGGTGGAACAATATTTCACTTTGGTCTTCATTGTCCTTTAACTCTGGATGTGCAACCATGGAGTTAGTAGATTTCTCTGATATGAGGTATAAAGGCTTTTCTTCCATTTAAAAAACAGACATTTTTTTTGTTGTTTTTGTTTTTCATTTTTCCAATAGCAGTGAGTTTTTGCATCTTACTGGGTAGTGACAAAGCATTGTTTTTGTTGCTAATGTTTTTGATAGTTGTGTCCTTGTTTTTTATGAATCTGTACCCACAGGCAGGTACTCTACCCACCAAAGAAGTGGCATGTGGAGGAGGTGATGTGTATAAGACTGACAGAAATGTTTTTGCTGTATTGATTTTTTAGTCTAGTGTCTGTCAGGAAGAGGAGTGGGAATGTGGGTACGTGCATATTAAGTAGTATAATGGGAGTATTGCTGTGTAGATCATCGATGTCCTTGCTGTAGGTCAGAACTGATAAACAGGCAAAGTATGACAAGGAGAGGTCAGCTGTAGGGCATGTTCAGGTTTGTGAACGTAGCTAGGGTGCATAAAAGGAATCATATGTGATGTTACCCTGAGAATATGATAAAGACTTGATGGGCAGAAATCTAATGCAGTTGTAGCTAAATAGAAAGAACCTTGTTAGAGCAGTGGGTGTAAAGAAAGGAACTGACAAGAAGAAAATGTGGCTTAATACAAAGAAAACATGAATACCTGTCAGGAAGGTCGATGAAGGTTTTAACAGAGTTTGCACCAAAGATGAAGAGAAAATTGTGCTTGGAAATTATGTACGATTTTGACCGTTCCCATCTTTGTCATTTCAAATACATGCAACTACAGCAGATAGAAGTTGCCCTTGCAACCATAAAATAAAATCTTTTGGGTAATATCCATTTAAGTTGATCCCATCCATCTATAATAGATTTTCTGCTATAGTGTAGTGAAATCTGGCCTTATTGAAAGGGCAATGAAAAGTATTATCTCACTGGAAGAGTGGTTGAATAACAATTATGTCTATTCTTGACATATTCTGCAAGAAAACCTCAATAGTTCTAGTCTTGGCTGGAAGGTACTGATCATGCCGATTTTAGAATAAAGAAAATTGTGTGTGTGTGTGTCTGTGTGTGTATGTGAGAAAGAGATTCTGACAATGCAAAAAAAGCAGCAAACAATGAGCATAAAATACAGGCAGTAATGATCTAATTCACTTTAGTTCTAAGGAAAACACTACAGTAAAAACAGAGATACTATAAAATACATACATATGGTATAATAATGAAACACTCCATTAATGATAGAAACAACATAAGAGTAATGGTCTGATATGTTCTGACGAAACAGTTATTTATTTTCATTTATTTACCAAAATAGAGCACTGTTCAGTCTCATTATGGGGTAATGATATTCATGTCATGATCTCTGAAAGTAGTTTTCAATTTATCCAGCATTAAAATAGAAGAAGAGAGGCAAGTGAAACAGGTAATAGAAAGTAAGAAGAGGTGGTAGGGAGAGATGAGAAGGAAAAGTGGGAATTTTAGGGAATTTGGATGAATAAGGAAGACAGTTTTGGAGAACTGGAGTTGTAGGTTAGGTGTGTAAGCAGCTTGTGGTTTGTGCCTCAAGGTGCCTATAAGCCAGGTGTCTTATAGACATGGTGGTGCCCTGAAGGTTCCAAGTTACCCTACTGAGGTACAGAGGTTCATGGACACAGCCAGGAGTCAGTTGGCTGTTAAATTGATTTGAGTTTGAAGACTTTCAATTTGTCTATTTGTTTTGGTGGAAGTGTAATCTGTTCCAAGGTTTGGTGACATAACTGGAAAAGAAAGCATCTCCTGCAGCATTGTTTGAGTTTGTGTTGGACAGAGGACATTTTTCACTGGAGTATAACTCTCAGCACAGCGAATACTGCTGGAGGATGTTTTTCATGGAGGGAGACTTATTGGGGTTGTAGATAAAATTATGAGATATGACTAGCTGGGTATAGATTAAGTACTGTGGTAGTTCTAAACACTGATATTGTTTTAAGATGAGAGTGATGAGCCCTATATGAGAGCTTTTTTTAGCAAATTTTCCTTCTTTGTTGTGGCATGCCTCTAACTTTGTTTGCTGTGTAGTTTGCATTGTTATTTCTTTTTGCGTATGGGTTTGACTGGTAGAGAAGTTCCTTTTTTGTTGGGTCTTTTTGATGATTTTCTATATTTGCTGATAAAATTTCAGATCTTCATCTGTAGCCACACCTAGTAGATTTGTGTGGGTTACTTTTTCTATGGTAGTGTTATTGGCTGATTTAATGTTAAGAAGGCGTAACGGCAGAAAATTGTTTGGGTGTGAATAACACTAATTAGGTTTATTTAGCATTTAAGAGCGGGCTTATATACACAGATGAGGAAAACAAATGAATCATTTTGAATGTCAGAAGAAAAGTGTAAATCTAATAGGCATGGCATTATCTCCCACATCAATATCTGTAGGCTGGTAGATACAGGATACAAATTTTTAGGTATATTAGGAAACATGGGTATTTTGGATACTTTTATAGTTCTGCTTTCAACCCCCCCCCCCCCCGATACCTTTAGGTAGTAACACAATAGCCTGCCGTGTTCCATATAGTGGTTATAATCCTGCGAGTCTAATCAGCTCTGACTGAATTCAAATACTTTTTCTCTTGTTCCAAACATTTTAATCAAGCATGATCTACACAAGAAAAGATGCAGATTGTTATCCCTTGTACTTCACTAACAGAAGACATGTACTAAGGTGCAAAGAAGCGTATCAGCTTTGTGAGACGTTATTTATATTTGAGCTGCTTGCTGCAAGAAATGTACAATGAAATTGTTAGTGAGGGAGGGTCCTAGAGTTCTGTTCTAAAACGTATGTACTCCTGCCTTTATTGGCACATGCTTTCTAGTTTAAGGTGCATGCAAAGTCTCATTTTATGTTTTACTAATGCACAGTTCAGCGGAGTTCTTTCTGTACCTAACTAAATGCAGTACTGAACAACTGCTAAGTACAACATGGCAGAAATTGCCATGTCGTTTAAATATACACTTTTTGCATTCAGACTGATTTATCTGTTTTCTTCCTCTGTGTGTGTAAGGCATAAAGCAGTATGACATTAGAACGGTAATAAAAATATCACTGGACACTACAGTCATTCCAGCTCTGCCAAGCTCAAGAGAAGCTGAGTGCCTGTGGTGAGCTGAATTTATATAACAAAGTAACAGTACCCTGTGTTTTGTTACTATTTTTAGGCCCACTAATGTAACTAATGTGTTTGATAAAAGCTGCTTCATCTTCACTCTAATCACACGATCTTTCAGTGAAACGCTGTATTAGTTTTAGAAATGGTTTGTTCAATTACCTCAGTTCTGCAGTCCAGAATGATACTTCTTGACTAAGGAAGTGGTGATATTGGGGATGGGGAGTGGGGTGGGGGGCTAAAAGGGCTGTTAGGAATGCATTTGGATTATTCTTCTGTTGAAATTTTGCTGCATGGAGCTGTTACAGACTGATGTTTTACTAATAAAACTGTGGTTCTGTTCAGAAGACGTTTTAAAATATGTTGCCACAGTTGATTCATTTTTTACAGTTTGAGCCTAAGCAAGCCATTTAAATTATTTACACCAAGTCTGCCTGGCTGTCATTTTGTATCTCTGTAAGGTTTCAACGTATACTTAGCTGGTATAGCAGTAGCATTTGGAAACTTGTTTTTTTCTGAATATTGTGAAGTCTGAAACATTTAGGAATACAGTTGTATACACAAAACTGCGTCAATTCCTGTCAGTTAGTAGTCACATATAATCCTTTTTAATGTTTTTTTTTAATCTGCTGAACAATCTTACTGTTATCCATAGGAAGATAATATGCAATGTTTTCATTAACAAAAAATTTATTTTTCTCTCTCTCTCTGTCTTGTGAGTTCCTTTTTCCTTATTACATTTAAGTCATTGTATAGTACGGTAAAACATTTCATGTTTTCAGCAGTAGTAAAGGTTCTGTCTCTCATGCCTCAAAGGTCAACTCCATCCTTGAGTGTTTATCATCTCGTGTTAGGGTTATTTTTCCCATATAATACTACTGATCTGTAGTTAATGCTCAGAAACTCTTCAGTCACATTCAGTTTCTTTATTTCCGTTTTCCTTACACAGATCATACAGGTTCCATCATCTTTTTCTCCTGATCATAAAGGTTCTATCATCTTTTTTTTCCCCACCTATTTTTTTCAAAAAGATGTTTGTCTTAGCATGTACAATATAAGGGAGACAACACTCTTTGTGTGGTGTTCATTGTTTATCACCTCCCACAGATTTGAAACCTGAAGTGGTGTCTTGCTGATGTTAGTCAAATTCTTTAAAATCCATGGAGCTGTTAAAAATAAACTATTTCTTTTTAGTTGTTGCGGGGAACTTTTGTATGAATACCAGGGCTCCCTTGTACTGTGATACTGCATAAATAAACTAATAAATACTCTATTTTTGTTCAGTGAGCTGTCACATTGTCCACATATCTGTAAAACATAGATGGAGCTGGGGGGGGGGGCATACACCGATAGTTGCCTTGACAGTATGAATGCTAGAAGTTACTTTATTTATCAGGTATTTCAGTTGTCAGCTGTCAGTCACACATAAATGGACAATGCTACTGTTCTTGAAATTTAATTAAGAATGGATGGGAAGATGGTATTCAAGCTAAGCTAACTAAAACTGCAAATTCAAATATATAACAAAACCCTTAAATTTAACTGTTCTGTCTAGAATGAGATTTAAGTGCACCATGAAAGGCTTTTTGATATCTAACATGAAGTTATTCAGTGAAAACAAAAATTTGGACCCTTTTCTAAAGGCAATTTGTAATTCATAGTACTGTAAAAGCAAAAACAGACTAATTACCCCATTTAGCTTGTCTAGGCTGTGTGCATATTATGAAGATTTGAACTGTACTAATGGGTAAACATGGACAGAATGAAAAACAGTAATCACTTCAGTTTGGTACTTTTCATCATGGACATTTTGGAGTATAAAAAATTACAAAAAAATGAAAACTTGAGTGAAAACTCATTAATACTGTACACACTATTAAGGTATGAGTAAAACATTTACTGTTTCTGGTAGAACTTTCCTTTAATGTGAGTTACAGAGTCTCAGTTTAGCACTATATGGTGTTTAGTATATCTAGTTGCTGATGGAAATCTTGTGCTTCTTTTCCCTCTTATTTTTTTATTTTATTTATTTTTTTTGCATTTTATAGACTTAAAAAATATGTGACATCAGAACCTGACATATTTTTCTGGAAATATGTTATGCCAGTTTTTTTTTTTTTTTTTGCACAAATAAAGATATTACATTTACATCATATCACTCAACCTCTTGGCACAATAATTCTGGACAAAGCTAAAAAAATGGGGGGGGGGGGGCAAAGGTAAAAAATTAGGGCCAAATTTTATTTATTGCTCTTATAAATTTTAAAATGTTGCTAAAATAAAACATTTTGTATTCCCATGCATTACTTATCCTCCGTTCTCTTCCCCTTTTCCCCAGCCTCCTGGGATACTGCCCAACAGTTTTTAATTATTATAAGCTAACTCTTTAACACTATTTATTCCAGCCTACTCTCTTTCTCCCTCCTTGACTAAGTGATTGTTAAATTGTTTTTCAGATATTGTATAAACTTGTGGTGATTGTACCAGATAATTCATGGCTTGTTGTTGCTTTAACCTATACCAAGACTCTGTTACATTATCCCACTAATAACTTGTACTCTCTTTACAAACATTTTTTGCTTATAATGTATCTTAAGCTTGTTTTTTTTAACTATTGTATGTAGTAATCTTCTCATACTTGGAGCTTTTCTCCCCGGGCCTCTACTGAAAATGGATATGTATCCAGCTAGACTAGCCCGGTCAACAAATATAAAATAAAAATTAAATAAAATAAATTTTAATGAAGAATATGAAGTTTGAAACTGAAATTTTTCTCATTAATTAATGAATTCAATTCTAAATGATTTTCTAGAAAACCACAAATTTTATGAGGAAAAATACAAAAATGTGAAGCAAAAATCTGTACATACTTTGAAAATCTGGACAGTGGAGAGGAATGGTGCAAGTGCACACAAACACACAAATATGCATAAGCATTGAAATTTTATTTTGAAAAGGTCACTGCTCTGCAGTACATTTGCATAGACATGAATTATGTGTGTGTGTGTGTGTGTGTGTGTCTTTCGGCTTTTCCCGGTTAGGGGTCGCCACAGCGGAACTGCGGTCCGCTAATGATTGGCAGTAGAGAATAAAGATTATATTCCTTAGAAAGCAGTGCATGTGAAAGCCATACAATGTATTCTGAAATGGTACGCACCAGTAGTTATTCATAAATTAAAGTGAACATTTTATCAGACAGTGTGTACATCAGAAATAGTACACGGATTGTTAAAAAAATGACATGCCTAATAGAGTTAAGGCATAAACATGGTGCATTTACTAAATAACTGTAAACAGTGCATGGATAGCACAATGGTACATGTGTCAAACAAACATAATACTATTAAAAGGGTATGCACAAGTAATAACATACATGAAAAATAAGTACACGTAGAAATAATGAATTTATCATTACAGTCTCTCAAACTAATATTTTGACATTTGCACAAATTAAAGATCAAAAGATTGCAGACAATTATAAAAAAAAATGACACTTTTTCTTTTTTTTTCTTCAACAACTTTGGAAAAGGAACATGATATTTTTTAAATACTCTGCTTGAATGTCTCCAGTTTAAGCACTTGTGTCTTGGAAAAAAGTACAGTTTCTTTAATGAAAAAAGTGCAAACAGCAAAAAAAAGAGTAAATTTGCAAGGTATGAATATTAAATGTACTTGTGGTTGAAAAGGTTGTGTAACTGTCAAAAATGTTGAGCTTGGATGTTTCATGGTAATTCATACAGTGAAGCAGAATGCTAAAAATGCATTTCTAAAGATTTTCAAAATGCTTATGCAGCGTTTTGTGCTGATGGAGTTGCGGGTTTCTGTAAAACAGTATAAGATATACATTTAGGAGTGAACCAGATTTTTTTAAGAGTATTCTGTTGTTACTTTGCCGACTGATATAACCAGGAAATACTGAAATGAACACCAGTCAGCTGTTGAACTAGGGGATGAAGCAGTGTGGAGGAACGTTGATGCAGTACTCTGTAATTAGAAGAAAAGGGCAAGTCACCAGCAGCAAACATAGTTACAAATAGGAACACACACACACACAAAATATGGGTAAATTAATACATTTATTATGAGGAATATATGAATAAATTAAAAACACCTAAACACATGCACTGTTTAATCAGAAGAGTCCACATAAGCTAATGTGTAAAACATATAGAAACTCTTGGGGATATTATAGTGGTGTATTTATAATTGATTTATACCTTTTGCCTTGACTTCAAGTCTGTAATTTTGATTTTGTTAATCACAGTACTTTGTACCCCTTTAGCCAATGTCATCCAAATGGTTACATGTATTAGCTGTCACACTAATATACCGTATTGTAAATTTGATCTGGTTGTTTAGTCATGCTTTATTTTTGGTTCAAATATGGTGTAATTGTGCATTCCCATTAGTTATTAGTATAACATGATGTCAGGTAATCCTTTAAGCTGTCTTATTTCTAAAGTGAATCTCAGAATCTGTACTGTCTGTTTTCTCTGTACTGACATTCATTTCAGAAGGAGTGACAGTCATTGACGTAAATTTGTATGCATTTTGGGGATGGAGGAAATAGTTAAGATATTTTACGTGAAATGCTTGTAATTTTTATTTGTTAATGTTTTAGTATGTTTCCCAAAATATGTAATATATTTCAGAGCTTAGATTTATCATTGCGTAAGTAACTGTGTATGACAACTTTTGTCATCCTACATAATACACAGGAATAAACAGCATATCATTGACTACTTGACTGTTATAAAACTGAACTGCAGAAATCAAAATAAAAATTTCAAGCAGTTGAAAACTGAAAGTACAAGAAATCAAATTTGCCTTTATTTATCAGATCAGTATAAGAAAATAACTCAGTAAAAATTATCAGCTACAACTCTCAAAGAGGGGTGTTCTGGAGCCTTTAGCTAATCTAGCCATGTTTCATGTGGTCAGTCATTGAGAAAAGATTGGCAATCACAAATACACTACATTGGTTAATGGAGAGACTTTATAGCTTTGGTGATGGGTGTTTATTTTCCCCTTAGTGTTTCAAAATAGCGCATACAAGAGAGAAGTATGGGTTTGGCTGGGAAGGGGTGTGCAGCAGAAGTGTTCCCCCTCCCAGGGAAAAAGCACTTAAGTGTAACAATTCAGGATTTTCTGATTGGAAAAAAAAAGGATCTGCAAAAAAAGAAATGTCACCTTTATTGAGTTATCACTTGTAACACAGGCAAATTTACATTCATATAAAAGTAATCACATTATAATTAACATAACAAACATTATACTTCACATGTATTGGTACACATCATATAAACTAAGCAACATTGCATACATTATTCAATTCCTGTTTTTTTTTTTAAACAAGAAACATCTTTATTAAACCATTACTTACTACACAGGCAATCATACATTTATATAAGTGAAAACAAACCACACTGAAACAATTGTAGTTGCAAGCATTTTACATCACAAACCATACTGACACATTCCCATTTGCAAACATTATACATCACTTATAATCTACTCAATCATTTATATAGCTCATTTAAGTCCTGCTGCCTTTTAAACCTCATTCCTCCCTGGTATGTATTGTTCCCACAATTCCCATTTTTTCTATGTATTTGTTCCTACCATTTTCTAAAGATTGCGATTCCACTTGTTTTATCTCTGTTACTATATTCACTACTTCTACTTGGTTTAGATTTTGATTCCTGTCTTCTAGTAATTGCTTTTTTTGGCACCCACCATTATTAGACACAGCAAAGCCTTGCCATGCCTAGGCAGTTCTGATTCTGTATCATAGCTCAGAGGAATCATCTCCCTTGTAAGACCAATCTGCCCACCCAGAACCTCCGACAGTGCATCCTGCAGGGAAACCTTAAAATCTACCAATTCATTGTACTCCCAGAAAGTGTTTCCAATTATGTCTTTCTTCCCCGTCACACCTCCAACATTTGCCGTCTTCCTGAGGAAAAATTATCTGGAGTCTACTTGGGGTATAGAAATATCTATGCAAACATTTCCAGGGAAAAATCCTAAATCCAGATTTTGTTGCATGTTGGGGAGACATACATATATCCCCCCATTGTTTCTTTGTGAATTGCTTATCCAGTTTCTCTTCCCATTCCTTTCTAACCTCCTATGATTGATTCTTACAGCTATCATGCAATGTTTTATATGGTCTACTATTTATTTTTTTTAAAGGCAGCTTCTGTACAAGATTCTACTAAAAACTGTACCAGTGCTGGTTTTTCATTTAGGACCCTGGACTTTCTGATTGTTGTCCTTTAATCTGCAACCACATGAAACACAGACAGGATTAGCCATGACCTATAGAACCAGACTTTACCTGTCAAACAGGTGAACTGCACATACTGCCATAAAGAAGTAGGCACATTATACAGAATGGTAGCCTTTATACTGTATAAGTTAGAAATGAACCGCCAAATCCATAAACATTATAAGCAGTTAACATAAAGTAAGTGTGGTTTGTGTTTTTGTTTGCTGTCATGACAGTTGTGAAGATAGGTGACGGCTGCCAGCCTAGCTAGATAGAATTTTATAGATAATTCTGTCATTTGTAAATAATGTAAGCCACAGCCTTGTTCTCTTAAATGTGAAAAGACCGTATGGATGTTGAACTGAAAAAAATGTAACAACAGTGCACTCTGCTGTAAGAAAGCTGATAAGTCAAGCATTGTGAAATTCTTTGATCTAAAACTCGGAGCCGAGATGTCTAGAGGTAGGCATTCTGCCTATTGTTTTGAGGCCAGAGTTAATGGCTAGAATTTACATGTATAATTTATTTTATTGGTCTGTCTTCCTGACCAGCTGCAAGGTCAAAAGGGCTATTAACCTCTGAGTTTCTGTTAGCCTGGGAACCAGAAAGAAATTATGTAATCTGAAATGAATCAGTGGTACTGTGTTATCAATTTAAGGACAGAGAATCTCAGAGCATTTAGCATTTGTCTTGAGAACATCCAACTCACCAGCACTCTCCCTGTGTTCTATATGTAAGTTTACTTTAGAACTGTGTTTTCTCTTAGATATAGCTAGGAACTAGTAAGATTAGATTAGTTTTTTTTTCTGTATTGATGTCAGAACTCTTATACTGTATTATTTTAAGTATTTCCCTGTGATATCTGAACTCTTGACTAGCACTGTGTAGTAAGAAGTATTGCCTTGTGTTTTATTATTTATTATTAAATATTTTAAACCTTTCAACTGTGGCTGTTTTGTGTAGAGATAATTTAAGTTCTAAGAGTACATTGTATGTATTTAGTGATATTGTACAAAGCCACTCCAATAGCCTTGCTGTTCAGTCACACTTACCATTTGGATAATAATATTGCACAGTATGATTGGACACCCTTTCATAAGGGCCTTTTAGTAGCTGATGAATATTAGCGGGTGGTGGCAAGTGGTACTACCATATAGTCTGATTAAAAGGGGCACAACTGGAGAACCTGTGCCAGCCTTCCCCAGGAGTGTCTGTGTGGTTGTATATAACTCTTATCTCAAAGTGTGTGTGTGTCAGTTACTTGGACAGGGACATGAAGCACTAGTTGGACAGAGAGGGTGCTGGAGGTTTTAGCTTGCCTACTAGGCTGAGATCTGGACCCTATAGCTGTGCCATTGGGGAGTCTTATTGGGGATCTGGAGAGAAAGTGGGGAAACCAGCCCCAGACTGACTTTGATCTCTATGTGCTCTTAAGGGAAATTGTACTTTACTGTATGTGTATTTATTATCCTTTCCCAATATGGACGCCACTCACTGGTGTTAGTGGTGAGGATTGAGGCTCCTTCATTGCTGAACAAGTGCATGGACGTCACAACAATAATAATGCATTTCAAAAACATTTGTCATGCAACTCTCATGCGGACTAAATATGTCTGTAAATCAGGTATCAATGCATATAGTGTATATGTGTAGTATAGTTTCATAGTTTCAATGTTTCTTACTAGGCTGTTAACCCTAGAAGATCTTTAAAAGTCTAGTCATGCATTCCCATGATGTTTTTTTTGCCCTTGTAATTTAAATATGAGTAACCCAGAGAAGAGACAGGAATGTCATTCATTGTTTGTACCAATTCATAATATGACTATGGACTAGGACACACCTAAGTAAAATAACACTAATCTTGTACGTCCTTAGAGATTCAATGCTATTTTAAGTGACACCTGTACACTAGAAGGATGATAAAGAATGTCGTGGTCCTCTGTTTCAACATTTACGTCCTGAATTACTTGATGACAGATTGCTGTGGAGAGTATCCCATTTGTACAGAGTTAGAGACTGTCACTCCCATGTTTTACAGAAAGTGTGGCTTTGGAAGACTGCAAGATAGTCAGTGTCATCATTTTATATATCAGGATAAAAAGTGGTCATAGAGACATCATTTTAAGAAACTTAGTTAAGACCCCCAAGACATTGCTACTACTTAGATTGCATTACCTTGGAGGAAAGTGTGAAGAAAGACTGATGATGGCCATCAGGCAGTGGGCATGACATACAAATATTATTGTGGAGTTGTTGCCCATTGTAAATTACTGCTGTGTGTGGTCTTCTCTAGGCAGAGACGAGCAATTCACAATACAGTTTAGTCCATTGCCCATGGCTGCAGGGGACAACTGACTCCTATATATTATAATAAGGATCTCTGACAGACTGAACACTCTTGTTGGCTGAAGTATGGCTGCATCACAGCCCTGGGAGATAAGACGGCGTGTTTGCAGTAGCAAGTTAGACTGTACCACAAGGATTGTGATACTGGTAGCAGTTTTCTAGCAGGCAAAACCATACTTTAGTGACTTTTTCAACAGTTTAGTCTGATGTTCATGTTCATCTCCATATTACTGAGTAACATATCAACACATGAGAATCTGTGCAGTCATTACTCAAACATCAGCTGTTAGTGTGCAGGTGTGTTCCCATAATTTACAGTGGTAGATACAGTCGTAGCTTCCTCTATGAATCATGGAGAAAGCTAGGGAGCACAGCTGGTCCATGTGTGGCATGCTACACATCTGAGTAAGACCACATACAGAGGATCTGCCTTTAGCAGTTTGCAGAGGATCACCCAATTGTGTTGCATGTACTAACACAGTACAACTGAACACAGTGCTTATAAGTAACAACCACAATGTGTAAAGGGTCAATGTGCACATTTCAGTCAAAGGTAATTCTGCATTTAGTTTTGCAAATATGTAGCTCCTTTAAGAAGTGAAGAGTAACCACTTTAGGCTGCAATGCATAAAAAAATCTGTACTGATGGTGATAATGATGGAGGGGTAATGTTTCTTTGCACCTCTTCTATGGGGTCTGTGCTTTGAACTCCTGCAAACTAAATTACCACTCTGAAACCACCATACCTCAGATTTCTGAGACCGTGCAACACGATTAATATGTTTAGCATGTGGGTCTGTTTTCATTTCTGCATTTCTCCATTATTTTAACTCCAGCATTTTTCACAGTGCAGTAGGTGGGCAAAATATGCTTGGGGATTTCACCTCTTTAACCTTGGCAAACCTTGGGTGAGTAAAACATGCTTGTGGGAATTGCACCTCTTTAACCTTGGCAAAACCTATCTGAGGCAGCACAGCAGTGAAGTAATCAGCATTACTGCCTCACAGTGTTTGATTTTGTAGTTTAGTTCTCAGCTGTCTTGCGTCTTGTGTGGAGTTTGCTTATAGGTTCATAGGTGTTTACTAGGCTAATGACCACAAAGGCCTTTTTAAGCATAGCCATGCATCATAAATCTCTGACAAGTTCTGATACCCTTGATAAGTGTAAGCATGGGCCTGGGAGATGAAACATTTACAAGCAGGAGCCTGAGAGATAATTATCCTCCCTCTGCCTACTTTGGTTTTCATCAGGAACTGCTGTTGTCAATCTGAGGAAAGATCAGCCAGTGCAATCAACAGCAGAAAGAGAAATTTCTTGCACACATAACAGAGCAGAGGACAAAAGAGGAACATAGTGTGACTAAATAAAGTAGTATGCGATCAGGGAGCTTCAGTGAAACTCCAGGGACTGCTAAAGAACACTTCTACTCAGTTAGTATGAAGTAAGAGAATGGAGATATACTAAAAACATTCAGAAGTACTAAAGATATTAGGATGATACCAGGCCTTTGAAAGAAAAGGGGGTTGAAAGGACTCCAGAAACTAAAAGTGGACAGTTCAAATCAGCCTGATGATATGTACCTCAAAATTCTCATCAGACTTGGTAAAACATTAGTAATGACACTAAATACTAGCCTTGGCAGCTGGTTGGAACACAGAGTGCATCATGTGATCAAGTTGCAAACACAGTCCCCTTTGCATACTTTACCTACAGTCTTTAGGCAAAAACCTCTGCAGTTCCTTTTGGGATAACTCTGCAGCAGAGGATTAAAGTCCGCCCCTTCTCAATCCTGCGTGTTACTGCAAGCTTCTAGGAATCATTAAACATGACCAGCCAGAAGTGTCTTCTTACTCCTAAAACTTTCTTACCTGTAGTAGTCCAAATTAAATTATCAGGCTTACCTGTGATTATATCAGTCCCCTCCTTTCATGCAGGTTGCTCTTTTTAAAAAAAAAAAAAAAAAAAAAAGGCAGCAGCCATGAAAATAGCTTTTTCTGATATGAGTACTACAATCAAACAGCATGAGTTGTCATAGCCACTAAAACAGTAGGTGGGTCCATTAGGCAAACTTCTGATAGGATGACAACCATGGCATGTAGCTGGTGGAGTTGGATGTACTGTTTGAATGAGCTTCTGATAGGATGGAAAACAGTGCATGTAATTGGTGGGGTTGTTTTTTCTTTATTTGAATATTAAAGGGGAAGCTATCTGGGAAATAGGAAACAGTTAAGGAAGTAAAATAAAGGTTTTGAGTATATTGAGTTTTGCAAGAGCTCAGTTATACAGGGCCTGAAAAATACTGATTGTTTTTTTTTCCTGTGGGATTTGTTTGCCCCTAATATCTGCCATCCATCATCCCATCATATTTGTCCAAGCTGCCCATTCAGTTCTCCTTCTGCCTGGCATAAACTGTCAGAGAACCCTTTGTCTCCAGAAGAAGCTTGCCTCATGGCACATTACTCTTAGGGTCAGATGGTCATCTGGAGAGAGTGCACTTGAATGGCTGCTGTCAAGAGAGCTATGAATTATGTTGCATTCCCTCCAGTCCCAATGTATCTCCTCCTGCTGTCACTTCTGCAGTCCTTCTTCACCTGGCACAGTCCTTGTTCCACTAGCTTGAGGCTATTAGACTTCAACCCCCCCCCAATCAAGGCCATCCTCATTTAAGGGCAGACCCTAATTTTTCTCAAGGCTGAAGAACTACCTGACTACACAGTGACTATCAGAAGTGATCCTTAACACCTGCCTGGTGAGGGAAGGGAATGCAAGATTAACACCTGTCTGGTGAGGGAAGGGAATGTAAACTAATCCTGGCTCCATCCCTACATACATATGTATATGTGAGGGTCTTCAATGTCTTCCTCTATTGTGTGTTTACTCCTACCCATATGAATAAGAAGGCTATCATAAATGGCTTAGTAGTATTAAACTATCATCCGCAGTCTTCCGTTTTCCAGCATCTGCATACTGGTGCATTCTGGTGGAGAGTGCAGCAGCCCACAATTTCTGTTTCTTCATCCCAGCATGTGACAGTTAGGAAGAACCACCCATCATGCACTTCTTAGCTCATCAAGAACCTGCAGCATTTGTTGGTCTAGGACATTTATTTAGTAGTCAGGGCATCATTCTCCTGTGGCATGGAACCAGTAGACCTGTATTTTTTGTCGAACAGGACAAACAGTGAGCTCCCTGCTGTAGTTCTGGAATCTGCAACTGTCAGTCCAAGAATTATTAAAAAAAAAAACGGGTACTTGCATATTATCGCAACCAGATTCCAAACTGGGCTATGTTTCTACCTTATTGGTTGTGCACGTCACAGCAGGTGAAAAAATATATGAAGAACTGAGAATAGGGGGCTTGTGAGAAAGATAGAGAGAGATAGACAGGGAAAAGAGGGAAGAAAAGGGAAAAACTTCCTAACATGGGGCATACGTTGCCGGGACAGCTGTATTGTGCAATCTGCCTTGGTATGCTATTAGTTATGAAAGCCGTTACTGACACAAAAGGAAAACTTGGGGCGTAGAGAGTCTGTTGAAAAGGGGAGGTGAGCTTTCATACTTAAAATATCACACCATCAAAGTACACATGTAAAATACTTAACCTGACTGTGGCGTAATACAAAGCACGGATATCCCTTGCTATGAAGAGTCCAAGAGATGATGCAAAAGTCGCCAAACCAACAGTACACAAGTTGCAATTCTAAACGTCTTACAAAGTGCACGGAAAGGCTTGAAGAGCATTGGCATTCCCATGGCAAAGTAGTGTGATCTGTAAAACACGGGATCAACCCAATACTCAAAATTAGATAAGTAAAGAGCATCCAAAGTTGACATACATTAAGAATTTCAAGAGAAATGACATTGCATTATGATGACTGTAAAGCAGCAGTGAGATTTATTTTACATTAAATTATTTCATCGGAAAAGTATGCCATCCACAAAAGCAAAATGTGACTGTTATCCCTCTTCCTGCCTCATACACAGTCTGACACACTAATAATTAGTACTTCACACACCCCTTTAAGGAATATTTTTGGCAAAACATAATGAATTATCGCAGATTAGAAATCTGGTTCTGATTATATGCAAGTACCCAAAACAGTAAAAATAAAGCAGAACAGTAAAAGTTGCCAATTGCCGCTCTCCTTTAGTTATTTTTTTTTCAGGGCACAAGTCCCCATACATCTGCCTCATTATGTACATACATACATATATGCACACGCACACACACACACACACACACACACACACACACACACACACACACACACACGCGCATTCACACATGCACACACACGCACAGACACACACTCACACTGACACACACAGACATACACATACACACACATTCACACACACACACACACACACACACACACACACACACACACACACACTTGCACACACACAAATACACACACACACACACACACACGCACACACACACACACACACACACACACACACACACACACACACACACACACACACACACACACACACACACACACACACACACACACACACACACACACACACACACACACACACACACACACAGACACGTATATTAGAGGAAAGGGAATACTTCTAGTTGTTATGATCCTGGGAGTCAATATATCAAGTCCCAATTTTCACACATTCAGTCTGTCTGTTCTGAGACTTATACTTATGAGTTTCATAATTGTTGTCATTAAATGGTTCTACTTAAGTAAATGGATGTTTCTGCCAGTACCATTCTGCTAGCATATAAAGTTTCAAAATAATTTGTAATTGGAAAAGTGAACTGTTTTCTGTAGACCATTTTCAGATAACGTCTGGTGCACAGTCACTAGAGAGCTAGTTTTACCTTTGTGGATGGGGAAGATAGTGGGATATGTGGAAGAAACTTGGGCAGATACAAGAGAGCATGTGTACTCCACACAGGCGGTGAGAGGATGTCAGAACTGAACTGCTGTTCCCAGAGTAGTGAGATACAAGTACTAACACTGCATCGTCATGCCAACCATATAGCTTGCATGGGCTGGGGCTGTCAGTTTTACATACGTTTGGAGGTGTGTGTTATATCAGCTTGTGAGTTTTTGAACAGACAGCCCATGTGTTGCCAGTTATTTCTTGATTCCTGACATTGCAGATGTTTTAGCAGGCCAAAGGCATGAAACTTAACTGCCTGTGTAGGAATTGCACTGTAAACCAGAATCCAGTCCTTGGGTTTGTCTCCATGCTTGTCCTAAGCTGTCTGCTGTGTGTTATGCACAGTTTTCAGTATGTAACAGATGAGTTTATGTACGGTTAATAAGTATACTTTGGATGAGTTTGTCAGTTAAGTTTTTTTTCCTCTTGACTTGGGAGCAATAAAAATCAGTCTGGCAGTTACTGGACATCAGTAGACAGTTTTTGCTTCATTTTCTATTCCTGCTTACATAACGTTGTGTCTTCCTTTAGGAAGAATCTGCTCTGGTGCAGGGTTTGTTACTTTTTCACTCCAGAGAAAGAACAACGGTTTCCATCTGCCTTGTAGTACTAGCTGTTACAGAGTCTGCATAAACTATCTGAAATACATAATGTACTGGAATTTGGTCCTTCCTTTCCTGCAGACATTTTTTCACTTTGCACCCTCTCCCATGCATCTTCCCCTATCCTCTTCCATTAGCTCACTCCACCATTTAAGTTCTGATAATAAGATCAAACCCCGTGCTTTGTGTTTCACAGATTTCTAGTTCATTTCTTTAACATTCTGCAGCCTTCATGGGTAGAGTTTTTCACAATTACCTCAAATCGTATGTCAGGATTTTGTTTACAATTCACTGCTGCAGTATCTTATTTTCTCTTGTGGGGGGTGGGGTGGGGCTGGGGTACTGGCAGGATAAATGAAGTGAAGATGAAATGTGTGTTTATAGAAAAGTAGTACCAAGTACATATCAACTGCTGTAACTGTAATGCTCTACAATGAGAAGTGTCACTTCACTATTAGCTGGTCTACAGAAGGTTAAAATGGGGCTTGTTACTCCTCCCCTCACTTCTCCACTGCACATTTGCTTACCTGTCATGATTTCGTGCTCCCATCTGTTTTTTGTTAGTAACGTGCTCAGAATTTCTCAAATTGTGTGGCCACCATCCCTTGGGAAATCCCAAGCTCTTCCAAGCTGATTGATAACTTTTAGGAGGTCCTTTTTCATGTAAAGACAAACTTTTTTCTGATAAAGTTTCTAAGGCGTATAGCTAACTCTACTGTCACTATCACTTTCTAGATTAAAGAAACTGAGGGTTGGACAACTTAAGCACTGTGCACTTACAGATAGGGTTGCCACCTTTTCAAATGGCTAAAGTGGGACATTTTCAGTACAAACATCAGATTTTACAGGCCGACACATACCCACAGTCAGTACAAAGGATAGAACTTAACTTTTTTGCTTAAATAAAAGCTTATTCTTGTAGCATTTTAGTTGCTTATTCTGTTTCTTATAACATTTAGGTATTTTAGATACAGAATAACTGTTTTATGCAACTATTACATAAAATATAGGAAATACTTTTGTCCTAAAATCTCAGGACATTTGCCATTTTTAAATTTTTTTGTCAGGACACAACTGCCCAAAGAGAGACTGTTCCTCGCAAAGTGGGACAGGTGGTAACCCTACTTACAAATGTATTAATAAACATACATGTCCACATTCTTTAAATCTTTTTTGTCCATGAACACACAGAACATCCATGGTAATGACAATAAGAAACCCTTACCTTCCCTACAACAGTGCACACCCTTGGAAGCAGAAAAGGAGCACAGTGAACGGTCAGATGGGTAGGGCAGCCAGAATGACTTTGGAGAGGAATAATTTATCTGAAATAGAATTAATCTCTGGGTTATTTAAGACAAGGGGCTACCGAAACAGTTTGATAGAGGAGGTGGTTGTGGAAGTCATTGAGGGATGGGGTGTGAAATATGTCCCCTTGTTAGGTAAAATTCTGCAGAACGCTTCTTGTTGCATGAGGGTTGGTGAACAGAATTTCAGGCGGGCATTGGTTATACAATATAGTAATGTCTCAAAGGAAATTAAAGGTTTGATTGAAAAGAACTGGAAAATGTTAAAATTCAACCAGGGCATTGTGCACAAGATAGGTGAAACCCCTAATTTTGTTTTTAAAGCAGGGACCAATTTGAAAACGTTTTTTGAGAGAAAAAAGGAAGGGGTTAGTCCCCAGGGAGGTTTTGGAACAAGAAAATGTGGAAGATGTGGTTATTGTAAACACATTATTGATAAAGAACTAATAACAATGGACAACTGTATGAAAAGTATTATGCACTTTAGGAATTGTAACTGTATGACTAGGAGCATAGTGTACTTGGCTGTATGTAAAGACTGTCCCAGTTTTTATGTAGGGAAATCTGAAAGGGCATTACGTAAACGTATATATGAGAATATTTATAATATAAAGAAAAAAGTTTGAACAGTGCACTTTATAGGCACCTTCATGCAGAACCTAACCATTCTGGATTCCTCTTTGGAATTCTTGAACAGGTCTTTGTTGACCCTAGGGGGGCGGGTGATTGGGAAAATTGGTTATGCTGTAGGGAAACCTACTAGCAAGTAAAACTGAATGCAATTCACCCCCCGGGTTTAAATGACCGTATCTCCATTAAGCCTTTTTTAATTAAGAAAGCAGGGAAGTTGTAATTAAGCATATATTTCTTAACACCCTTTAATACTTTTATAAGCATTATTGCTTGAAAGTTGTTGAAAATTGTATATTTTTATTTTCTATATTATTGTTGCTATTAGAGAATGACAGCATTTATTGTATAAAATACATTTAACATAGAACATTTTAGGAAAAGTGGGTAACATTGTTTTGGCAACATTTTAAATGTGTGGGGTATGTACTGCTTTAAGACCCTTTGGCACCCTTTTTATGTATTAGGGTATTTAAATGAATGATTATGATGTTTGTTCATTTCCACTTGAAAAAGTCCTGCATTGGGTCAGGGTGAAAGCACTTGTGTGTTGATAATTTTACAATAAATTACTTTATTCAGCCTTTTCCTGTGGCCTGGACTGCTTTTTTATTTGAGATTTTGGTTTTGTGGTTCTCTGCAAGCTCTGTTTTACTAATAAGCACATGTATCACAACACTTTAGTAAATACTGTTCGTGTTGGACTGAAAATGTAGTTGCCTGAAATTATAGAAATTAAAGATTATGCCATATTACTTTATTTTATTTTATTTATTTATTTTATTTATTTTTGCAACCCGCGGTAGTGGTGCTGTGGTAGCATTGTCGCCTCACAGCAAGACGTTGTCCCGTTCGATTCTCAGCTAGAGCATCTTCTGTGTGGAGGCATGCGTGAATAGGGCGTGCCTTTGTTGAAGGTTGTGCATCAGGGCTGGTAACTCGGCACATAAAAATCCACTACCAAACATTAGCGGACCGGAGTTCCGCTGTGGTGACCCCTAACCGGGATAAGCCGAAAGACACAACAACAACAACAACATTTTATTTATTTTACATTTGTTAACCAGGAAATTCTGACTGGACCAGGTCCATTTTCAGCGGAGGCCTGGGGAGAAAAGCTCCAGCATCAAGTTATACAAGTACAGTACATCCAGCATAATACACAAAACAGGTTACATCATGTATGCTGAGCATAATAATATAACAAGAAATTAATAAAACACTCCAGGTAAAAGAAGATATAGAACATGGATAAAAAGAAAATGTCAGTCATTCATTGGTAAGAGAAGAAAATATATCAAGTAAGATTCTACAGTTAAAAGTACCCTTTCAGATGAGCAAGCCTACAGGGGATCAGAGATCCAGCATGTGATCAGAGAGGAGTTTGGGGAGTTAATAGTAGTATGGGTAGGGTTATGTGATACAATGGCATAACAAGGTACTAAGAAGGTGCGATTTGAGGGAGTTTTTGAATATGGATGTGGAGGGGGCAGTGGACACAGGGGAAGAGAGTTCCAATTTCTGGCAACGGTGTGGGAGTAGAGTGCTTTCCCTGCATTATTGTTAGCCTTGGTGATGGAGAGGAGAGATTTTTCACTGGATCTTAGGTACCGGTTTGCAGTATAGACAGTAAGTAGGTTGGATAAAGAGGGTTTTTTTCAGGTTATTTGAGAATATAATATTAATTATATTTTGACAAGTATTTTAAAGTCCCTCAAATTTTAGATTTTATAAATGTATCTCTTAATAACCTTTTTTTCTAAATGTAATCCGTTTTCTTCCTTTGGCGTTAGAAGAGTATGGAACTGAATTCTGTAGGAATCTCTCTCTCTTCATTGCCTCTTGGTAAGCCAGATAATTAAACTTTGTCCACAATTTATGCTAATCTCAATTACATATTATTCCTGATATATGCTGAAGTACATATTATTTCTGATGCCTGCTGTAGTACATATTATTCCTAGTACTGATGTTTGCTTGAGTACGTATTATCTCTTATGCATGCTCGGCTACGTATCACTCCTCATGTATGCTCAAGTACATATTATTTCTAATGAATGCTTGAGTACATGTTATTTCTGATGTACACTTGAGTACATATTTCTGATGAATGATTGAGTAAATATCATTCCTGATGTACACTTGAATATATATTATTTCTGAGAATTCTTAAGTACGTATTACTTCCTTTGCATGCTCAGGTGCATATTATTCCTGATGTATGCTCGAGTGCATATTATTTCTAATAATGCTTGAGTACATATCACTTCTGATGTACACTTGGTTACATATTATTTCTGAGAATTATTGAGTACATATTACTTCCTTTGCATGCTCAGGTGCATATTATTCCTGCTGTATGCTTGAGTAAGTATTCCTTATGTATATTTGAATACATATTGTCCACAATATATGCTCTAGTACATATTATTTCTTATAAATGCTCACATTACATGTTCTTCATGTTTCACTGTTGCAGTCATTACATTTGGGTTATCTGCTTGTAGGTAGCCCTCAATCGGCCTGATTAACAAAATCTTGGGTCCTGTATTGGTTGCTGTCCCTTCTTCCATGACGTCAGGTCGTCACGGGTATAAAACATGCAGCCGACGCCATTACATTAGTCTTTCTTGCCGTGCGGTGTCTGAAGCAGAAGCAGTTCACAAGTGCCGGTCAGGCGACTCCTGAAATTTTCATTTTCGAGTTTCAGAACCAAAGTCTTCAACTAAAGCTAAGTACTTCATTGGGGAAACTTTTTCTTGTTCCTTACCGATGTCAGTAAAAGTTAATAATTGCATTACTTGTGGAAAGCAAATACCTCATAAAGATTTTCATTTGTACTGTATTCCTTGCCTAGGCCCTGACCACAACGTACCTTGCTGTTGGTTTTGTGCTTTATTTAATCAGCGCACTATCCGTCGTCGGTATATTTTCGCCTCTAAATATTTCGGTACTCGGTTTAATTATCCAGAAATGTCATAGGTTAACTATCCGACTACCGGGATTCTGAAAAAACGCAAAGATAAAGACAGACAGGCCGCTGAGGTCCAAAACTGCTGACGACGCTTCTCCTAAGCCAGTCGCTAGTTCGCCGGTACTCAGTGAGGTGCTTTCGCAGCCCCTAATACCCACTACTTCTGATTTGCAGGCCTCTACTGAGACCCATTCAGAGTCAGGTATGCCACGAGATGCTTCAACTATGGAACCCGCAGATGTCTCTACCTTGGATGGGTCCGGAGCCACTGTGCAGGCACTGGCTTTTGAGGGGTGTATTCAGGCCTATGGACTTACATATTAAACCTATGCCTCCTTCTTCTCTTAGGCCTAAATCTCAAACCATGCCTAAAAAACAATGCCCAGGCCACATTCTCAGGCCTCTATGCCTAAAAAACAAATGATAAGAATGGCTGAAGATCTAATAACTCTAATCAGGGCCCCCCCCCCCTTTCTAAGAGGCCTAGGACTGAAGTGATTTATGAATATTCTGACCAGGATTCTGTTTTTTCTGATTCTTCTGATGATCTGGATCTGCCCTTATCTACTTATGAAGATTCTGATGCAGAGGACTCCATTCCCTCTGCTTCCCCTCCAAAGGATTTTTCTTTTGGGGAAACCTTACATACTCTAAGGGAGCATTTCCACTGGGAAAGCCAGGATTTTCTGATTCATAAAAGAAGCTTAGGGATTTCTTACTCCTGCCTCAGCATAGGCCTTTAGCTATACCTCCTGTACTAGACATTGTTGATGATGCTTTTTTGGAATCTAGTTTGGCCCCTGATTCCTTGCCTCCTGCTCCCAGAAAACCAGACAGATACTACAGGGTTCCTAAGTCACACAAGTTTCTTTTTAAAAATCCTATTGTGGATCCAGAGACTATTTCACAGGGGCCCAAGGGCATTAAGGCTTCTACTGCTAAAAATCCTGCCCCTTCTGATAGAGACTCCACGGCACTGGATAGATGGGGTAAGAAGGTTTACACTTCTGCAACCTTGGCCATTAGTGCTTTAAACTGCCAGTTTCATATGTTAAGGTATCAGCAACATGTTATTGGATTACTTAAACAGAAAATTATGTTGATTCCTGAACTGTGTGGAAAATAAAGAATTGCAGGATTTAATGCATTCTGCTGAACAAGTTGGAAAACATAATTTGCAATGTGGTTTTGATTCATTAGTGGCCTCTTGCAGGGCCGCTGTTACTGGGTCGGTGCTCAGAAGGCATGCTTGGCTTAAGGAGCAGTCATTGCCTGATCATGTCAAAGCTAAATTGTTGGATGCTCCCTTAAATCAGGACCGCCTTTTTGGCAACAAGGCTGAGGAAGTTCTTAAAAATGTGGAAGATAAAGCTAAATCTATGCAAACTGTTAAAGATTTCTTACAAGTTCAGCCTCCTAGATTTAGTAGGCACTGGCCTTCTAAGAATTGGTCCTTTCTAGCCCCTTCCAGGTCTTCTCAAGCCAAACCCAGACACAGCAAAAACCCCAGGTTTCAGTCCCAGGGGAGACATAGGACTAAGCAGTGGGGGGCCTCCACTTCCAAATCTGGGAGTAATAAGACTCCCCCCATGGTAAACTGTCCCAATGACTTCCTTTTAAAATTTCCAAGCACTTATCAACTGGCTGCCCCTTTCAGGGGGAAAGATTGCTCTTCATGTAAAGAACTGGGAACTCATTACCCAGGACAAATGGGTTTTAAATATAGTGTCCCAGGGATACAGATTTCACTTCCATACTTTGCCAACACCAAGCGGGTGGCTGGACCTATCCCCAAATCAGTGGGCAGATGCCCAAAAACAAGTATTTTTCTCTCTTAAGCATGTGGCTATTCAACTGGTACTAGAAGAGGAAAAGGTTTCTACTCAAGACTTTTCCTTGTACCCAGGAAAGAAAATTCATGGCGTCCTATCCTGGACCTGTCTACTCTAAACACCTTTCTGGAGATTCCAAAATTCAAGATGCTGACTCTTCAACAATTGCTTCCTATGTTAGGCAAAGATGCCTGGTTGGCAACACTAGATTTAAAAGAAGCATACCTGCACATCCCAATCACGGAATCTTGCAGAAGATACCTACGCTTCAAAGCAGTTCTCTGCACTGCCCTTTGGCTTATCTACTGCGCCCAGGGTATTCACAAAGTGTCTAGCTCCAGTTATTGCATTTTGCAGGTAAAGAAATATTCAAATATATCCATACCTGGACAGTTGTCTAATTCAGGCAGAAAGCCAGGACATACTTTTGAATCATCTGGCCTTTGTACAAAGGATTCTAACTTGTTTGGGGTTCACCATAAATGAAAAGAAATCACACCTGGTACCCTGCCAACAAATTATATTCACGGGAGCAAGCTTGAATACAACTTCCCAGATGGCCTACCTCACGCCAGAGAAACAAATTCATTTGATAACCTACTTCAAACAAGTGGCCACAAAGACCCTGCTTATCTGCAAGAAAATACTGCAAGCCTTGGGGTTCATGGCCTCCTGCATTCTTCTAATTCCATATGCAAGACTGCATATGAGGAAACTACAGTGGTATCTAAAAAGCTTATGGTGTCAACATTCTCAGGCTCTAGAAGCAATGATTCCTATCATACCTTGCCTACACCTAGAGTTCCTTTGGTGAGCAGAGGCCTGCCACCAAAACAAGGGACTACCTTTCACACCAACCCCTGCCGCCCAAACCCTAACAACAGACACATCAGACTATGCATGGAGGGCTCACCTGGCAGGGAAGTGCATTCAGGGCAAATGGAACCCAAGTCAAATGCACCTGCATATCAGTCAAAAAGAACTGTTAGCTGTACAGAATGCTCTGACAGTCTTCACGGACCACATTCTTCCAGGACAACTAATGGTAAAGACTGACACCACCATTATTATGGTGTACATAAACAAGCAGGGGGGCACACATTCTACCCCCTCTGCAGACTAGCCATGGCATTGTGGAACACAGCCTTGAGCTACCAAGTGCACCTTTAAGCTCAATTCTTGCCAGGAAAGTTAAATACACTGGCAGACGGACTAAGCAGAAACCTTATGGACCCACATGAGTGGAAACTGGAACCAAGGATTTTCAAAATGTTGACAAGCAAATGGGGGAGCCCAGATATAGACCTGTTTGCCTCTCCCCAAAACTACCAATTGGACAAATTTTGCACAAGGACTCCCCACAAACAAGCCTGGAAAGTGGATGCTCTGTCCTTCAGCTGGAAAAACCTATCAGTCTATGCTATCCCCCCTCTGCCTCTGCTTTCCAAAGTACTGCTAAAAATCAAACAGGACAAACCGAGGATGATTTTGTTTGCTCCAGACTGGCCGCGCCAACACTGGTACCCCCTCCTGTGCAGTGTATCATGGTTATCCCCATGGCACCTGCCTCAGACTCTTTCCCTATTGTCTCAACAGGAGAACCAGATTCTGCACCCTCAGCTTTTAACACTGAACCTTGCAGCCTGGCTAATTACATAATCTCTCCTTTACCATCCCTCAGCAAACCTGTGATGGATATCATTTTAGAGGCAAGGAGGCCAAGAACTAGAAAATCCTATGCTGAAAAATGGAAAAGATTCTGTGCCTGGAACCAATCTCATGGGGTTACCACAGCAGAGCCCAGTTTACCTCAGATTTTGCAATATTTAACTGAGATGCTTCACAAGGGCCTGTCTTTTTCCTCCATTAAATTCCACGCCTCAGCCATTTCAACTAACTATAACACAGAACTCCCCCCTCTTCTCTCACCCACTTCTCAAGCAGCTCCTCAGAGGGGCCAAAAATTTAAGACCACCCAGGAGAGCTCCAACCCCAGCCTGGGACCTTAACTTTGTTTTGGAGAAACTCACTCTACCTCCTTTCGAACCAGCTGCTACTGCAGCCCTAAAGTTTATTTTTTGGAAAACAGCTTTCCTTTTAGCAATCATTTCAGCTAGAAGGGTATCTGAATTATAGGCCCTTATGGCAGTGGAGCCTTTCATCATCTTTCATGCAGACAGGGTGTCCCTCAGAACCAATCCATCCTTCATGCCCAAGGTGGTATCCAGTGTAGCTCTTAATCAGTCCATTCATTTGCCAACCTTCTTTCCCAATCCACAGAACAAAGGAGAACAGGTATTGCATTCCTTAGATGTGCACAGACAACTCTGATTCTACTTGGACAGGACTAAACCTCAAAGGAAATCTGAACAACTGCTGGTAGCATTTGCTGTAGGGGCAGAGGGGAAGGCTATTTCAAAGCAAACTATTTCTAAATGGATAGGCCATTGCATTAATTTCTGCTATAAACACCACGGAAAACCTATCCCCCAGGGGATCAGACCTCACTCCACCAGGGCTGCATCTACCTCTACAGTCTTTCTTAGAGGCGTCCCTACCAGAGACATCCTAGAAGTAGCTACCTGGAGTTCTGTAAATACTTTCACCAAGCATTACCATTTTCCAATTTTCTCTAAATCCAGAGCTTGCTTTGCCACTGCAGTCTTGCAAGGCCTTATAGCTGATCCTACTGCTATCTAAATTCCTCCTCCTCCCAACCACAGCTTTGGGAATCTACCCAAATGTAATGACTGCAACAGTGAAACATGAAGAACATAGTACAGCTGTGTACACTTACCATAAATGTAGATGTTCGAGTGTATTCACTGTTGCAGTCCTGGTTACCCTCCCTCCAGCCCCCTAACTTCTTTTGGTTATACCTGTACTTTCCTTTACTATGCGTAAAAGCCTTTTTGGTGTATTTGCTTTTTGTTGGAGGTATTTCATTGTACTTTTATATTTAATTGCTCCCCATTAGGGGGGCACCTGACATCTGGGGCAAGAAAAACTGATGTAATGGCGTCGGCTGCATGTTTTATACCCCCTGATGACCTGAAGTCATGGAAGAAGAGACAGCAACCGATGCAGGACCCAAGACTTTGTTAATCAGACTGACTGAGGGCTAGCTGCAAGCAGATAACCCAAATGTAATGACTGCAACAGTGAATATACTCGAACATCTACATTTATGGTAAGTGTACACAACTGTACTTTTCTACCTGTGTAAAGTCTCTCTTTGTCAGTGAGCACATTTATCATTATAATACCCTTTGCGTCCATCCTTTAGATCACCTTATTAGTTATGGACTTGTCACTGACTCTACCCACAGATTCTCACATTTCACAGTGCAGGAATTTCATCTATCTATATCTAGGTCTTTACACATTTCATTTAAGTGTTGCATAGTTTAGTAACCCCAGTATTTCTTATTCAACCCTGTGTTGGCATGTGTTTATAGGGACACTGTGAATTCCATTTACATAGTGCACTTTTGTGGTAACAGTATAAAAAAATTAACTTATTTGTATTTATACTGTTTGGTTTCAGCATCTCTGACTGGCCTTATTCCTTCCACCATTACTGTCACCATGTCTTTCTATAATTCTAGCTGTTAGCTTTACCAGTGCCCATAGGATTGGAGGCTTATTCTACCCATCCTCCTTTTTGACTCTTAAGTGTCTTGATTTGTGATATCTAAAAAGTATAACATTTTCAAAACCACGAACACACAAAGCTGATAACTTCTTGTCTGAGCATCAGTTTCCCATTTCTTCCAATTGCCTTGTAAACCTTCCTTCTTCCAGTAAAAGGAAGTTAGGCAAGTGTGATCCTATCCCTGGACACTTGTCCAGCTCTTCAATTCCTTCCTTAATGCATTTGGTATAGTCAACTGGTGAGGTGTCTTCATGTCTTTCATCTCTTTTTTCCTGTTGTAATCCTAACCAACACTGAAGGGATAGGCCACATTCTACATCCCTCCAAGGCATTTGGTAGTCGTCAAATTGCCATACCAATGTATACCATCAGTTGAGTGCTCTTTCACAAGGATTCTACAGCATACTGTGTCTCAAAGACCAAAAGTGATAGGCTGCCTTCAGTCTTGACCTTGGTGGCCACCAATGAAAACCCAGAATAAGTTTTGTCCATTTGTCAGTTGCTATTCTGCTCCGTCTGAGCCCATTTTATAGTAAGCATATAACTACCATATATGATGTTCTTCGTGTTTCACTGTTACAGTCATTACATTTGGGTAATCTGTTGGCAGGTTACCCTCAGTAGGCCTGATTAACAAAGTCTTGGGTCCTGCATCGGTTGCTGTCCCTTCTTCCATGACATCAGGTCGTCAGGGGTATAAAACATGCAACCGACACCATTACATCAGTCTTTCTTGCCGCGCGGTACCCAAAGCAGAAGCAGAAGCAGTTTGCAAGTGCCAGTCGGCCGACCCCTGAAATTTTCGTTTTCAAGTTTCAGAACCGAAGTCTTCAACTAAAAGCTAAGTACCCTGTTGGGGAAACATTTTCTTGTTCCTTACCGATGTCAGTAAAAGTTAATAATTGCAGTACTTGTGGGAAGCAAATACCGCATAAGGATTTTCATTTGTACTGTATTCCTTGCCTAGGCCCTGATCATAACATAACTTGCTGTCGGTTTTGTGCTAGATTTAACCAACACACTATTAAACATCGGTATATTTTTGCTTCTAAATATTGTGGATCATGATTTAACTATCCAGAAATGGCATCGGTTAGCAATCCGACTACCGGAATACCTAAAAAACTCAAAGAAAAAGATAGAGACAGACCGTCGAGGTCCAAAACTGATGATGATGCTTCTCCTAAGCCAGTCGCTAGTTCGCCGGTACTCAGTGAGGTGCTTTCACAGCCCCTGATACCCGCTACTTTTGATTCGCAGGTCTCTACTGAGACCCATTCGGAGTCCGGTATGCCACGAGATGCTTTAAGTATTGAACTCGTGGATGTCTCTACCTTAGATGGGTCCAGAGCCGCTGTGCAGGCACCGGCTTCTGAGGGTGTTTTCAGGCCTAAAGATTTGTATATTAAACCAATGCTATCTTCAAAACTAAGGCCAAAATCTACTTCTATGTCTAAAAAACCGACGCTTGGGCCACGTGTGCAGGCCCCAATGCCTAAAAAACAAATGATCAAAATGGCTGAAGATTTAATTACCTTGATCAGGGGTAGCCAACCCCCTCCTGCTAAGAGGCCTAGGCAAGGCACTGACTATGAATCTTCAGATCAGGATGCTATTTCTTCTGATTCTTCTACTGAACAGGATTTATCTATATCTACTTATGAGGACTCTGATGCAGAAGATTGCATCCCTTCTGCTTCTCCCCCTGAGGATTTCTCTTTTGGAGAAACTTTACATACCTTAAGGGAACATTTCCACTGGGAAAGTCAAGATTTCTCTGAATCTAGAAAGAGACTTGGGGATTTTCTTCCTCAGCATAGGTCTTTGGCTATACCTCCTGTTTTAGACATTGTTGAAGATGTTTTTTCAGAATCTAGTATGACTCCTGATTCTCTGCCTCTGGCTCCTAGTAAGCCAGACAGATACTACAGGGTTCTTGACTCTCACAAATTCCTTTTCAAAAACCATACTGCTGATCCTGAAACCATTCCTCAGGGTCCCAAGGGTGTTAAGGCCTCTATTGCTAAAAATCCTACCCCTTCTGATAAAGATTCCAGGGCGCTGGATAGATGGGGTAAGAAGGTATACACGTCTGCAACCTTGGCAATCAGGGCTTTAAACTGTCAATTTATTTATTTATTGTTTGTTTGTTTGTTAACCGGGTTAGTCCAGCTGGGCTTGTGGCCCATTTTCAGTGGAGACCCGAGGAGAAAAGCTCCAGTACATAATATAAAGTACATAGGTTTGGATCATTATAATATATGTAAATATACAGAGTATGCATCATTATATGATGTAAGTTCAAAAAGCTGTAGACTTACAAAGGCAGAATTACAGAGAGTTGCCACATTATTAATAGATAAAGTGAGTAGCATGTGTCAGTATTAGTCTGTACAGGAGTAACAGTTTTACAAGTAATATATACACACTGGTTTGCAATTTAGAGCTTGTCAGTTTGAGAATATGAGTAAAGTAGTCCAGAGGCACACATGCATAAGATTTTTGGAAAGAAGTTCTGAGCAAGATCTCTGAAGTTTGTTAAAGTTGGCAAAGAAACAATGATTTTAGGTGTGGAGTTACTAGTGTGGGTGTTTTAGGTGGGAGCATGTGAAGGACATTCCCATTTGGAGGAGACATGGGAGAGAAGCATGGATTTGAAGTTGTTGTGGTTAGGTATATTACATAATGGTGTGGGGAGATTGTTCCATAGCTTGACTATGGTGTGGGATATTAGTAGTTTGCCAGGTGGGTGGATGGGTTTGTGTACATGTAGGAGGTTTTGGCCTTTCATATGCTTAAATATCAACAGCATGTCATGGGACTACTTAAATAGAAAATGATGTTAATCTCTGACTGTGTGGAAAATTAAGATTTGCAGGATTTATTACATTCAGCTGAACAAGTTGAAAAACATACTTTGCAATGTGGTTTTGATTCCTTGGAGGCCTCTTGCAGGGCTGTTGTAACTGGATCTGTGCTAAGAAAGCATGCTTGGCTCAGAGCAAAATCTGCCTGACCATGTTAAAGCAAAATTGTTGGCTGCTCCTTTACAACAGGACCGTCTCTTTGGTAATAAGGCTGAAGAAGTTTTAAAAAAGATGGAACATAAAGCTAAATCTATGCAAACTGTGAAAGATTTCTTATAAGTGCAGCCTCCCAGATTTAGTAGGCACTGGCCTACTAAGAACTGGTCCTTTCCATTTCCCCTCAAGAGCCGCTCAAGTCAAATCCAGACATTCCAAAGGCTCCAGGTTTCAGTCACAAGGAACTTTTAGAACAAAAAAATGGGGTGCCTCCACCTCCAAATCTGGAAGCAGCAAGGCACCTCCCTATGGTAAACAGTCTCAATGACTTTCTCTATAATCACCAAGCACTTATCTTTTAGCCACCCTTTGGAGGGAAAACTGGCACTTCATGCACGCAACTGGCAACTTATTACCCAGGACAAATGGGTTTTAAATACAGTATCCCAGGGATACAAATTTCATTTCCACACGTTACCAATCCCAAATGGATGGCCAGATCTGCCCCCAAATCAGTGGCAGAGGCCCAAAAACAAGTTCTGTCCCTCATGAATATGGGGGCTATTCAACCTGTGCCAGAAGAAGAAAAGGAACAAGGTTTCTATTCAAGACTTTTCCTGGTACCCAGAAAAGACAAATCATGGCATCCAATTCTGGATTTATCCACTCTAAATACATTTCTGGACATTCCAAAATTCAAGATGCTGACTCTTCTGCAGTTACTAGCTATGCTAGGCAAAGATGGCTGGTTGGTAACTCTAGACTTAAAAGAGGCTTACCTGCATATCCCAATCAGGGAACCTTGTAGAAGATACCTCCGCTTCAAAGCAGGTTACTTGCATTACCACTTCTCTGCACTGCCCTTTGGCTTATCTACTGCACCCAGGGTCTTCACAAATTGCTTGGCTCCAGTAATTGCATTTTGCAGGCAAAGAAATATTCAAATATATCCATACCTGGACGATTGTCTAATTCAGGCAGAAAACAAGGACATTCTTCTAAAGCATCTGGCATTTGTAAAAAGGGTTCTGACTTGTCTAGGGTACACCATAAACGAAAATAAATCACAACTGGTACCCTCTCAAAAAATTACATTCCTGGGTGCAAGCTTGAATACAACTGCCCAGATGACTTACCTTACACCAGAAAAGCAAATTCAATTGGTGACTTACTTCAAACAGATGGCCACAAAAACCCTGCTATCTGCAAGGCAAATTTTGCAGGCCTTTGGGTTCATGGCCTTCCGCATTCTTCTAATTCCATATGCAAGACTGCATATGAGGAAACTTCAGTGGTACTTAAATAGTTTATGGAGTCAACATTGTCACAGCCTGGAAACAATGATTCCTATTATACCTTGCCTGCAACTAGAGTTCCTATGGTGGGCAGAGGCGTGCCACCATAACAAGGGACTGTCATTCACTCCACTCCCTGCTGTCCAAACCCTAACTACAGATGCATCATACTATGCTTGGGGGGCTCATTTGGCAGGAAAGTGCATTCAGGGGAAATGGAGCCCAAATCAAATGCACCTACATATCAATCAGAAAGAGATGCTAGCTGTACAGAATGTTCTGACAGCCTTCAAGGATTACGTTCATCCAGGACAACTAATGATAAAGACAGACAATACCACACTTATGTGGTACATAAACAAGCAGGGGGGGTACACATTCCTGCCCCCTTTGCAGACTAGCCATGGCATTGTGGAACACGGCCTTGACTTATTAGATACATTTACAAGCTCAATTCCTGCCAGGACAGCTAAATACTTTGGCAGACGAACTAAGCAGAAATCTTATGGACCCACATGAATGGAAACTAGAACCACACATTTTCAACATGTTGACACGCAAATGGGGGAGCCCAGACATAGATCTTTTTGCCTCACCCCAGAACTATCGGTTGCACAAATTTTGCTCAAGAGTTCATCACAAAAAAGCCTGGCAAGTGGATGCTCTATCAGTCTATGCTTTTCCCCCTCTGCTCTCCAAAGTCCTACTAAAAGTCAGACAGGACAAACCAAAAATTATTCTGATTGCTCCAGACTGGCCTCGCCAACACTGGTACCCACTCCTGCACAATGTGTCACACCTTCCTCCATGGCACTCACCTACTGTCTTAGCAGAACTACCAAATTCTGCACACTCAGCTCCAAACTTTGAATCTTGCAGCGTGGCTAATCAACTAATTTCACCTTTGACATCTCTCAGCAAACTTGTGATGGATGTCATTTTGGAGGCTAGAAGGCCTAGTACTAGAAAATCTTATGCTGACAAATGGAAAAGTTTCTGTGCCTGGAACCAAGCACAAGGAATAAGCACAACAATGCCCAATATTCCTCAGGTTCTGCTATACTTAACTGAGATGCTTCACAAGGGCCTATCTTTTTCTTCCATAAAAATCCATGCTTCTGCCATTTCAGCTCATTACAACACAGAACCTCCCCTCTTCTCTCATCCTCTGCTAAAGCAGTATCTCAGAGGGGCCAAAAATGTAAGACCTCCCAGGAGAGCACCAACTCCTGCATGGGACCTCAATTTTGTTTTGGAAAAACTCATGCTCCCTCCTTTTGAGCCAGCCACTACTGCGGAACTAAAATTTCTCTCTTGGAGAACAGCTTTCCTTTTAGCAGTCACTTCAGCAAGAAGGATTTCAGAATTACAGGCTCTTATGGCAGTGGAGCCTTTCGTTATTTTTCATCCGGACAGAGTGGCTCTCAGGACCAATCCATCTTTTATGCCTAAGGTGGTATCAAGTGTGGCTCTTAATCAGACCGTTCATCTGCCAACTTTCTTTCCCAATCCACAGAACAAGGGTGAGTGGATTCTGCATTCATTGGATGTACACAGACAACTCAGATTCTACTTAAACAGGACAAAATCTCTAAGAAAATCTGAACAACTGTTGGTGGCATTTGCTGCAGAGGCAGAGGGAAAGGCTATTTCAAAGCAGACTATTTTCAAATGGATAAGCCATTTTATTTGTTTCTGCTATATGCACCATGGTAAACCTATCCCCAAGGGGATCAGATCTCTTTCCACCAGGGCTGCAGCTACTTCAGCAGCCTTTCTCAGAGGGGTTCCTACCAGAGACATTCTTGAAGCTGCTACCTGGAGCTCAGTTCATACATTCACCAAACATTACCATTTACCTCTCTTCTCTAAATCCAGAGCTGACTTTGCCACTGCTGTCCTGCAGGGCCTTATAACTGCTCCTAATGTTGTATAAATCCATCCTCCCAACCATAGCTTTGAGATTCTACCCAAATATAATGACTGCAACAGTGAAACACGAAGAACATAGTACAGTTGTGTACACTTACCATAAATGTAGATGTTCGAGTGTATTCACTGTTGCAGTCCTGGTTACCCACCCTCCAGCCCCCTGTTTTTCACTTACTATACCTCTCCTTTCTCTTACTATGCTTAAAAGCCTTTTTGGTGTATTTGCTTTTGTTTAGAGGTATATTTTTTGTTTTAAATTATATACTCATATATATATATATATATATATATATATATATTTATATTTATATATTTTGCTCCCCATTTGGGGGGCACCTGACATCTGGAGCAAGAAAAACTGATGTAATGGCGTCGGCTGCATGTATTATACCCCTGACGCCCTGACGTCATGGAAGAAGGGACAGCAACCGACACAGGACCCAAGACTTTGTTAATCAGGCCGACTGAGGGTAACCTGCCAGCAGATTACCCAAATGTAATGACTGCAACAGTGAATACACTTGAACATTTACATTTATGGTAAGTGTACACAACTGTACTTTTCTCTTTCAGGAGAGCCAGTCAATTCCAGTTACAAGTGCATTTATTAGTTTCTTCCAGCAATGCCATAAAGAATGAAGTTTCTAATTCTAGTCTTGCATATCTGTATTGCCAGGTATACAAGGGAAGGAGAATCCTGATTTGATGGGAAAAATGCAAGATTCTGAGTCGTGGGAACTTAATTGTAGGATAAGATGAATTGTTAATGTTATATCCCACTATGCAGTTCAACTTTTCCAAGACCTCTCCCATTTTTAATGAGGACTCTGAATCTGTTGCATTAAGGAGTAAGTCATCTAGGCAGGACCTAGTTGTATGTCAACCAATTGGAATTCTTTAAATTTACTTTTCTTGACACATGCCTATCTTCAACAGCTCCCTTTCTAATACAAAAATAGCACAGGGAGTGGGGACATCCCTTCATTGCTCCCAGTTCTAGATACAGCATTCTTCATGTATACATTATTATCCAAATTTAACAACTGTTGTAGCCCAGTATAAACTCTAAATAAGGCTTCCAGCCATTTTTCTGGAACTCTGAATCTCCCTAGCACTGTAAAAAGGTAATCTACTCTAACTAGAGCAAGGAACAGCACAGGGGCCCCACTTTTTGTCAACAAGCTTTGTTATTTTTATTGTTGTTCTGATAGAAACATGAGTTGTTCTTTTTTATGATGCCACATTGATCTTTGTTGAGTTGATATCCAAGAATATGTGAAATAATCCACCCAAAATTTATAAATTCTTATAGTCTAGATTAAGCAGAGAAATCAAGTTATAAACCTTTTCTCTAATTTTGGTTTCCATTATTAAATAGGATTACTGTTACAGCCAACTTCTAAGAAGGTGGGACCTGGCCTTCCTCCCAAATATCCCTATATACTTTCAAAGATTTCCCTTAATATCTACATCTGAGAATTTATGTAGCACGTTTGACAAACAATCTTAGCTGGGAGATTTCTTACTATGAATTGTCTTTGTTTCTGCAAATCATCTGAAAAAGTTCTCATAAACCTCTTGCAATACTCTAACAGCGATCAGATGATAAGACTTTCCAAAAGCCTCAACCAACTTGTCATGTGTTGAATCTTTTGTACTGAGTGAATTTCCTGTAACTGCATTTGGAATTCTTGCAGAATACCTCATTCAATCTTCACTTTCCATTTGACATGAAATCTTATATGTGGCTGAGTTAATTTTGAGAGGGAGAGAAATTCTTTACACTTATAAGTAATAGTGTAGAAATAAGCCATCTTAACATCTCTAACACTATTTCAGTCCTCTTTTTCAATATTTTTTGTAGCATTTCCTTCCATAGTTTATCAGATATATCTTATAATTTTTGCATTTCTCTTTGGCTATCAATTTCTTTATCAATTCTTCATGTCTTTCTTCTAAATTATGTTGTATACTTATAGCAATGTTTAAAAGCTTTTTTAAAAAGTGTGTGTATTTTTAACACCTCACATAAAACAGTTGTAAATAGTTCTCCCACAAACTGAAGTCTCTTTATGATTCTACAGCTTTAGTATTAATTTTGGGGTATCCAAATATTTTCAAGTTATCTGATTTACTATATGTAAAGTTGAGGGGTGCATCTGCACCTATTTCAGCATCAAGGTATGATGGTCAGGCAAAACACATGGGATAACCTCGTAATGTTGTATATGTTCTGTCAGTGAACTTGCTTAGAAGTACTGCTCTCTCCTGGTATAAACCTTAAATGTGAGTGAATGGTGTGTAAACATAAGTGACTGCCCAGAACATTTTTCACATGAACTCCATCTTCCAGCCCAGTCTGCTCTAAAAATGCCCTCAGTAGTCTAGAAAAACATAATAGTTTGGGCATGAAGTAAAGTTAGAAGTGAACTCTGTAAATTATCTCCCCTTCTGCCCACTCTAACATCTGAATGAATAATAGTGTAATCTTTATTGATGTATATATATATATATATATATATATATATATATATATGTATATGTATGTATATGTGTGTGTCTAAGTATGGGTATATTGTGTATGACCAAATCACCCTAATGTCAAATATAAAACATCAACAAAAAAAGTTTGATCATATATAATACTGAACACAAACAAAACCAAAAATGATAATACTGAGAGAGGAAAACTATTTCCTCTCCCAATATTAAAATTAACCCCCCATAACACTAGCCTCAAATTTGTTTGAATAGTGGCAGTGTTACAGGGAATTTTTAATGAGGTTAAAATGCAAAGTTATGGTTGATGACAGGAAAGCTTTAGGATTAGCACCCATTATTAAAGAGGGCAGGGGGGGGACGTAGGTTGCCCTTAGGATCCATGATTGGCCCCGGCATTTCCACAGTAACTCCAAGGAGCTAGGAGACTAACTGGTAGATCAGACATGGATGTGGGGCACTGGGAACAGGCCAGTAAAAGTGGCGTGCAAGGGGAGACTGAAAAAACAAACAAAAAAAAAACAAAATCCAACAGTGCTGATCAATGAAAGTGTATGAAAAAATTAATTCTTTAAAAGTAAACAGCAGCAGGAAAAAATCATTAATGTTTGTAGATGTTCTCCTTGCAGGACACTCAAGAATCCAGCGGTGATGATGATTAATATTTTCTGAAAACTGACTACATGAAAATAATACTTGTTCAAAAAAAAAGTTTCAGAAAACAAAAAGTACAATTTTAATATTTTAATGTAGATGAAAACTCGTTATCTTCGCAAGTGGTGTATTGCACTCCCTTGCATTACTGTTTCAAGTTATAATCATCTCCGGGTCATCACATTCTAGTTGAGAAGTAATTTCATACCACGGACATGTGGACTCTGGACAGATCTTAAGATAAGATTGAGGCAGTACTGAAAGTTTCACCACAGCAGAATGTACAACAGTTTACATATTATTTGGAGCTTGTAAACTTTTATCATAGATTGTTGGCAAACCTTTTTTCAGTACCACAGACTGCACTCTTGACGATCACAGCTAAATGAAAATGGTCTGTAATATTAATAAGATTTTCCTAAAACTGAGTCTGATCATATCAGATAAAGTGTATGGTCTTTTCACAGAAGCTAAAGAATTGTACCAAGAGATTCACTTCACTCAGTTCATGGTCACTGACAGTAACTTACTGTATTTATGGTTAATCCTTTATGGGAAGTAAAGACACTTTAAGAAAGTCTCTTCTGAAGAAGGTTTACTTTAGTTCAGATCATTAGCTGTTGGTGTGAGTATTCAGTATCAGGAAGGCTGCATCCCTAGAGACCATGGCATGGTGCTCCTGCAATATGGGTCGCAACTCCACTGCTTTAGAAGCAATTTTTATGATACTGACTTCAAAGGTTTGAAGAATTCACAGTCCTGTTGGGGTTTTGTTTTTTACCTTTTGATGACACAGTAGTAATGGGTGCCCAATGCATTGAATATTTATTATAATACATTGGCCAATCCAGACATAAATGACAAATGATACCATCCTGTCAGAAATGGATGACATTGTTATGGATGATGCATTGACAAAATGAGAATATCCTCTGTTTCTAGCATTTGCAGCATGAAAGGATCAGTTGTCCTTTTTCATGTGTTGTAATTCATTGTAATTTATATCCCACAACAATAAATCTTGTACATGTACGAATTGTGCAAGTGAAGAACCTGACCTGTAGTAAAATGTAGAAACCCAGTATGATTTACCATCAGAAACAATCCTCTTGATCCGTTAAAGGTTCACAATGCATATGTTCTTCATGTTTCACTGTTGCAGTCATCACATTTGGGTTATCCCTGCCAGGTTAGCCCTCGGCTGGCCCGAATACCAGAAGTGAAGTATTTTTGCATTAGTTGCTGTCGCTTCACGACTGACATCAGGTCATCAGTAGTATAATGTAAGGCAGCCGACACCATTACATCAGTCTTTCTTGCCGTGGAGCCCCAAGCAGAAGCAGGTCGCATGAGTGCCAGTCGTCCGCTACCTGAGTTTCGTCTAAGTACCCCGTTGGGGATCCTTTTTTCTTGCACTAACCGATGTCAGAAAAAGTTAACAATTGTCTGGCCTGTGGAAAGCAAATACCACACCAAGACTTTCATTCTTACTGAGTCACTTGTTTAGGCCCAGACCACGACGTCCCCCACTGTCACTTCTGTGCTTTGTTCAACGCTAGAAATATCCATCTCCGGGACCTTATTGTAGCTAGATATTTTCGCTTTCAGTCCTCGAACTCTGATATGGCTTTGGTAAGCCAATCTAACAGCATATCTTCCAAAAACCATAAAGATAAAGACAAAGACAGACCGCACAGGTCCAAACCTAATGACTATGCTTCCGTTAAGCTAGTTGTCAGTTCTCCGGTCCTCAGTGAGGTGCTTTCGCAGACCCTGATGCCCACTTCTGTGGATTTGCAGGCCACTACTGAGACCCTTTCGGAGTCTGGTGTGCTGCCAAACTCTTCTTCGACTAAGGATCCTGTGGTCGTCTCTACCTTGGATGGATCTGGAGCCACTGAGCAGGCACCAGCTTCCGAGGAAGTCCTTCGCACTACCGATTCTCAATACAAACCGATGTCTTCTTTCGCAACTACCATTCTTTCGAAAACAATCAAGTTTCTTAGGCCCAGGGTACGAACCATACCCAAGAAACCGATGACCCAATCTCAGGCACCTGCTTCCTTGCCTCAGTCTCAAATGCTTAAAATGGCAGAAGACCTTATCATGCTGATCAGGTGAAGCCAAGCTACCCCCTCCAAAAGGAAAAGAGATCTGTCCCCTGTAGTCTGAACAAGAGTCAGATGATTCTGATGCATCTGAATATGAAGACATGCAACCCCTCTCTACTTATGAGGATTCTGATGCAGAGGATTCCTTCCCTTCCGCCTCTCCTCCAGAGGATTTTTTCCTTTGTGGAAACCCTTCATACCTTAAGGGAGCATTTCCAATGGGAGAGTCAGGACTGCCGTCAGTCTAAAAAGAGACTCAGGGAATTCTTAGATCTTCCACAGCACAGACCATTGGCCATCCCCCCAGTCCTGGATGGTGTGGAGGATGTTTTCCTGGAATCCAGTTTGACTCCTGACACCCAAAAAACTAGACAGGTACTACAGAGTCCCTGACTCGCACAAATTTCTTTTTAAGAATCCTACTGCTGACCCTGACGTAATTTCTCAAGGGCCTAAAGGGAATAAAGAAACCTCTGCTAAGAATCCCACCCCCTCAGATAGGGATTCCCGGGCACTAGACAGATGGGGTAAAAAAGTATACATCTCAGCTACTCTTGCTATCAGGGCACTAAATTGTCAGTTCCATATGCTAAAATTTCAGCAACATACACTGGAACTCCTCAAACAAAAAAAATGTCTTCCTGTCCTGCTTGTGCAGAATCTAAAGAGATACAAGAGTTATTGCATTCTGCAAGTCAAGTAACTAAATGCACCTTGCACTGTGGTTTGATGCCCTAGAAGCTTCTTGCAGGGCAGCAGTCACCAATCTGTCATTAGAAGACATGCATGGCGTAAGGAACAGCCCTTGCCAGACCATGTAAAATCTAAATTGTTGGATGCCCTCCTGCACAAAGACAACTTATTTGGCACTAAGGCAGAAGAGGTCTTAAAAAAGGTGTAAGAAAAAGCAAAATCCCAGGCAGTTAAGGATTTCTTACAGGTCCAGCTACCCAGGTTCAGCAGACATTGTCCCACCAAGCACTGGTCCTTTCCTGCTCCCACTAAGCCAGTGCAGCCCAGACCTCGGGGAACCAGATCCTCCAGACAGCAGCCACAGGAAGTGCAGACATCTAAGCAGTGGACTACCTCCACTTCAAAACCAGGGAGTTCTAAGCCACCCCTTATGGTAAGAACTCACAGTAACTCACCCCCCTGCCCACCTTCTCTTACCCCTAGGAGGAAAACTCTCCTTTCACACAAGTACCTCGGCCACCATTACCAACGACTGCTGGGTTCTCAACATAGTGTCCCAGGGATACAAAGTTTCTTTCCACACCCTTCCTACCCCAAAAGGGTTCACAGATTTACCTCCAAACCAGTGGGCAGAGGGACAAAAGCAAATACTTTTCTTGCTCTCTATGAGGGCAGAAGGGCACATTCCTGCAGAACAGAGAGGCCAAGGTTTCTACTCCAGACTTTTTCTGGTACCCAGTCACCGGGTGCCCCATCCTTGATCTATCCATTCTAAACACCTTCCTGGTGATCCCAAAATTCAAAATGCTCACCCTCGAACAGCTGCTACCCATGCTCTCCAAGGATGCTTGGCTAGCCACCCCACCTCTAAAAGAGGGCTACCTCCGTATTCCTATCAGGGAATCATGCAGGAAATATCTCTGTTTCAGGGCAGGATCTCAGCACGTTCAGTTCTCTGCGCTTCCCTTTTGCTTATCTACTGCTCCCAGAGTTTTCACAAAATGTATGGCTCTGGCCATTGCCTTTTGCAGACAAAGGAATATCCAGATTTACCCATACTTAGATGGCTGCCTAATGCAGGCAGACAGCCAGGAAATGCTGCTCAAGCACCTGTCCTGTGTAAAGTCCCTACTAACCTCCCTAGGGTACACAATCAACGAAAAGAAATCCAAACAGGTGCCCACCCAAAGGATTATATTCCTGGGAGCAAGCCTGGACACAGCATCCCAGGTGGCATTCCCTACACCAGGAAAGCAAAATTTCTTGACAGCCTACTTCTATCAACTAGCCACCAGACCCCAGCTATCTGCAAGGAAGATCGTGCAAGCTCTGAAGGTTCATGGCATCTTGCATACTACTCATTTCATATGCCAGACTGCATGTGAGGAAACTTCAATGCTACCTAAAAAGCCTTTAGTGTCAACACTCTCAAGACCTGGAGACTCTTATACCTATAATTCCTTGCCTCAGAAAATATTTTCTTTGGTGGGCAACAGCATGCTCCCACAACAAGGGACTACCTTTCTCACCACCCCCCACTGCCCAGACCCTCACCACAGACACATCAGACTATGCCTTGGGTGCACTCCTGGATGTCAGGTGCATACAGGGCCAATGCAGCCCATAGCAAATCCCTCAGCACATCACCCAAAAAGAGATGATGGCTGTCCAGCATGCCTTGAGAGCTTTCAAGCCCCTTCTCTCCCCAGGGACTCTCCTGATCAAAACAGACAACACCACTGTAATGTGGTATATCAACAAGCAGGGAGGAACCCACGCCTACCCTCTATGCAGGCTGGCCATGACCCTTTGGCACACAGCCTCTGCCATGCAACTCCACCTGTTAGCACAATTCCTGCCAGGTTCTCTCAACTCTCTGGCAGACCATTTAAGCAGAAATCTTCTGGACCCACATGAATGGCAGCTCAGCAGACGAACCCTCACCGTAATAACTCAGAAATGGGGCACCCCGAAGGTCGACCTCTTTGCTTCCCACACCAGCCATCAGCTTAGAAAATTCTGCACCAGGGTGCATCACTGCATGGCTTGGAAAGTGGATGCCCTGTCCTTCCCCTGGGTCAATATATCGGTCTATGCCTTTCCTCCACTACCTCTAATCCCCAGGGTACTGCTCATAATAAAGGAGGAAAAACCAAAGACAATTCTTATAGCTCCAGACTGGCCTCACCAGCACTGGTACCCCTTGCTGCGCAGCCTGTCCCCCCTGCCACCATGGCATCTTTCTCAGATTCCAAATCTCCTGACCCAGAGGGAAGGGGAATTTATGCATCCCCAGTTGCAGACACCCTCTTTTGGCAGCTTGGCTTATTCCCTAACCCCTGATCAATCTGCCAATCTCAGTAAACAAGTTCTAGATGTTATATGTGAGGCCAGACGCCCTAGCACTAGAAAATCTTATGCTGACAAATGGAAAAGGTTCTGCACCTAGATCCAGGCTAAGAGAGCCAGTACAGCACAGCCCTCCCTCTCATCCTGGAGTATTTAGCTGACCTACTACACAGTAGCCTCTTTTTTTCCTCTATTAAAATTCATGCCTCTGCTATCGCTGCTCATTTTCCTACTGAGCAGCCCCTTTTCTCACACCTCTTGATCAAACAGTTCCTAAGAGGGGCTAGCAAATTGAGGCCACCCAGAAGAGCACCAGCCCCAGCTTGGGACCTTAACTTTGTGTTGGAAAAGCTCACCCTGCCCCCCTTTGAACCAACTTCTTCTGCAGAACTAAAATTTCTCTCCTGGAAGACAGTTTTCCTTTTAGCCATCACTTCAGCCAGAAGAGTCTCTGAGCTGCAAGCACTCATGGTTGTGGAACCCTTCATCATCTTCCATGCTGAGAGGGTATCCCTCAGAACTAACCCGTACTTCATGCCCAAGGTGGTGTCCAGTGTGAATCTCAACCAATCCATTCACTTGCCCACCTTTTTCCTAATTCCCAAAACAAGGGGAAAGGATCCTGCACTCTCTAGATGTGCACAGACAGCTCAGATTCCATCTAGACAGGACTAAATCCTTCAGAATGTCTGATCAATTACTGCTTAGCTTTGCTACAGGGTCAGAAGGCAAAGCCATCTCCAAACAAACCATCTCCAAATGGATAGCACACTGCATCCATTTCTGCTACAAACAACATGGAAAGCCTCCCCTCAAGGGGGTCAGGACTCACTCCACCAGAGCAGCCTCCACCTCTGCAGCTTTCCTCGGAGGAGTCCCCACTAGGGACATCCTGGAGGCTGCCACCTGGACATCTGTTCACACTTTTACCAAACATTACCACCTGCCTCTCTTCTCCAAATCCAGTACAGGGTTTGCCTCTGCAGTCTTGCAGGGCATCTTAGCCAGCCCCTAGTTTCCTTGACTGTCTGCACCCATTTCCTCAGCTTTGGGAATTAACACAAATGTGATGATTGCAACAGTGAAACACGAAGAACATAGTACAGTTGTGTACACTTAGCATAAATGTAGATGTTGGAGTGTAGTCACTGTTGCAGTCCTTGTTTCCCTCTCTCCATCCCCTTTTTCTTCTCTTTCCTTACAAGGCACATATTGGTATTTATTTTCCACTGGTGGGGTTCTTCCACCAGAACCTGGCTCCTACTTGGGGGCTCCTGACATGTTAGAGCAAGAAAAACTGATGTAATGGCATTAGCTGCCTTACTTTATACTACTGACTACCTGACATCAGTCCTGAAAGCGACAGCAATTGATGCAGAAATACTATGTCTGGTATTCAGGCCAGCTGAGGGCTACCCTGGCAGGGATAACCCAAATATGATGATTGCAACAGTGAATACATCCGAACATCTACATTTATGGTAAGTGTACACAACTGTACTTTTCTCAAGTAATGAAGCACCGGTCCACCCACCGAAATGCAAATTAGCACCTTAGCTGTGTGTATACTTTGACTTTTCTGGACCACCTTTGGACTGCTTGTTTTTTATTACAGTAAGTACTTCTTACAAATGACTGTACATTGCCTGCATGGACATTGTACATGGTATAAGATTTAACCAGTCACAAAGAACAAAGATTCACAAACTGAAAATGCAATAAAATCAGTACTATCTCAGTTCCAGTTTAGGAACATTAATTAGGTCCATTATCGTGAATGGGTGTTCCTTCGTTGAAGTTTGTGCGTTAGGCCCGGCAAGCCAGCACATAAAAATCTACTGCCAATCATTAGTGGACTGGAGTTCCGCTGTGGCAACCCCTAACCGGGAAAAGCCGAAAGACAGTAATTAGGTCCATTATGATCAGAATGAAAAAGGTTACACAGCTAAACAAAATAATGTGTTTCTGCAGGTGGGCAAGCTTTCTGCATCACTGTGGGGGAGCTGTCCCTTCCCACCACTTTGACTAAAATTATTTCAACTCCAAGTTGAATTCATTTTTTGTAAGTGTTATACTATCATGTTTGGTAGCTGTAGTTATATCCTCAGGTTGGCAGGGTCTCAGAGTTCATATAATTGAGTGGTGGAGTATGGGTGAAGGTTCATAGGAGATTACTAGGCTAATGGCTTAAGAACCCTTGCAAGCCTAGCCAATGTAACCCAATTTTGCCCACTGTATGGCTGCTAGGAGCAAGAGAATGGCATGGATTTGTGCCTATGCATTGAGCGTCTTACAGCTTGTCTGTGTCTATAAGGGATATAGGCACTACCCAAGGTGTGAATTTGCAATTCATCATCCGTTCCCCACCATTGGGTGCAAAAAGGCTTGCCTTGCAGAAATAAATCTGTATGTCTAGCTAATAGCTGATTTTTATTTTTTGATGTCACATTAATGTTGTGCATTTACTTTTTTTAATGAATCAAGTGCATTTCTTTATGTTTGTGATTTGCAAGGAGATAGAGTATACCTACACTATAAAATAACCATAACAATGGAACAGTATGCAAAGACATGAAATAATAAGCTGAGATGGTTGAAGTCCTGCTTGCCAGATGTATTCTGTGGTACCTAAACTCCTAATACATTGAATATGGGCAATTTGAGTTATAGGCTCAGCAGTGCTATTCATATCCTTGTGTTTTAAGAAGTCAACAGAATGCAGTAAGTAATAATTCTCTCAGCTATGTGCTAGTCATTTTTCATATTACAATTCACTTAAATATAACTTTACCCTCAATCTCCAGATTCCTCAGTTCTCAGTTAACTTAATGGATCACAGTTAATAAACTTTACTTAATTGTCTTTATAACAAATTGATCATCACTACAACATTCACACATTTATGCTAATTAGAAATTGAATGCACCAACAATCTGCATTGTACATTAAGAAAAGGGATTTATAATTCTTACTAGTAAGTCATATTAGTATGGGTAATTGTAAATTAAGAACGGGGGTTTATCATTCTTAGTAGTCATATTAAAATAGGTAGCAGTAATGCAAAATATAGTTTCCATGTAGTTCAGTCATTCATCATTCAAGATAAAGGCAAATTAATGAATTTACATTTGTGTTTTTTAAATATGGTTTCAATTTTATCAGGCAGAGACAAGTTGACAATCTCTGAAAAGGTTGCCTCGGAATTTATTTATGCACTATTTACTGAAGTAAGTTTTCTGTGTTAGAACACTAATGTACTGCACCAATTGCAGGCCAACCTGATGAGTGAAATTCTTTTTGAATATTTGACAGCCATAGCAGTAATGCAGTGCATTCAGGGAAGAGAAGACGTACTCAGCTTTTTAGCATTAGGCAACAGCAATTATATAGTTCATAAAAAGAACAAATAAGGGTTGTATCAAGTTTTATAAAACAGATTAGGCACAATACAATCACACGGTTGAAAAATTACTTAGTATGTTCATGCCTTGGGGGAAGTGTTTCTACAGATATATTAGTTTATTGAATTAACATACTGTTGAACTTGGGAACGTTGTGACGAGGACATCAAAATTTAAAAACATAACAAGACCTAACTAACAATCCACATCATCAAAGAGAAGATGGGGAACCTGGCTTCCATTTGATGATGTAGAGGTATTGCGATGTTTTTAAATTTCGATTTTCTCGTCTCAACATTCCTGGTTTCCACAAAATGATAATTCGATAAACTAATGTAAACTCCATTTATACACATCTGTTATTAAAACATGAAATAATGCAATATAGTAAAGTGGTTAAAAAACTGTTCTGAAGAAATTATAAACATTTGCAAAAGCAAAACAAGAAACAGTATGGGAAAAAACAAGAGAGAGAGAGAAAGACCATTAGGGCTGTGGCTAGATTTGGGAGAAGGATAATGTAGTACAATTGCATGTGTTATATGTTTTAGTGGTATGGCAGGTGATGGATGGTTTTGGGATATAAGAGGTTAGGTAATAACTGGGATATGTAAGCAGGAATACTTTTGCCCCTTTTTACAGGAAACTTGTTAAATTTACATTTGAATTCAGTGTATCACTGAATAAGTTTTTAGGATGAAGGGAAGAGGTTCCCATAGTTGTGGGAGCAGTAAAAGAGAAGCTGTGTGTTGCAGTATATCATTTTTGCATGCTTTTGGATTGAGGCTCCAGGAACTAAATTGATAGCTGGAGGATATGGATAGCAGGCAGCAAGCTAGGAAGAGAATGGACTCCATTTCACCAGTTTAAAAACAAAACAGCTTAGTAGTAAATGGGATGTCTGTTTTACAGACAACCATTTTGCTTGGGCTTGAGTAAAGCAGTGGCATTTTACTTCTGGGATAGTGTAATAAATCTACAGATAAAGTTATTAATTGCTTGTAGGATACAAGAGTTTTCTTTAATGTTGTATTGATCATAGGGTGGATGTGTTTAGTTGTGCAAAGAGGAAATTTTTACCAATTGCTCTTTTGCATTCTGGTTGGAGAATCTAGGCACTCTTTGTTGATCAGAAGAGTGGTTTATTACCTTTGGTCATTGTTATTATGTGCTGATGAAAATCTAAATATCAGTCATGGTAAACATTGTTTAGCAGAAGTGGCTCTAGTCTCTGGTCTTGCATGGTTAATGTCATAGGATGCACAAGCTGGAGGGTACTGACATGAGCTTTTGGCAGGTTCCAAATGGTTTTTGTGTTTAGAGGTGCATGCATTTGGAATTTAGGCCTGCCATTTCCTTACTCATTCTAGGTTATGGTGTGAGGGGACTAGATATACAAATAACCTTACTGGGAAGTTGTAGAAATCCGATGGACAGTCTGTTAATAAAGGAAGGGGACAGAAGTGGTGAAACATTAGGAGCACACCCGTTTAGGAGAGGAGCACTGGTTGACAGATTTGTATCTATATAAAGAAGGTTGCATTAGAGATAAAATCTTCAGTCTTTCAAGGGTTTTGGACTTATTCATAAAGCAGTGAGGGCTTGAAATAATACTAGTTTATGATCAACTTGAGAAAAGGCTTTAGTAAGGTCTATGAAAACTGAAACGTTTATGTTCCCTTTGTCAAAATTCTAACTAATATCACCAGATGAGGTATCCAGTGCTACTGTACCCATGCTCATCCAAAACGTTACATGTTGCTGGTGAGTACATGCTATATTTCTGAATACAGGTAGACAATTGAGTCTAAACTAACTTTTCAAAAAGTTTTGCAAGGATTAGTGTAATGGCAATGGGCCTGAAATCACTGGTAGACAGTTGTAAGTTTAGGAACTTTTGAGAGGAGGCTAAATATGGCTTGTGTCCATCTAAGTTGCATTGTGTTGGTACAGAAGTATAGATTGTAGATGTGTTGCAAGGGTAGGCTGGATTATCATGGCATAATAAACTGGCCATTTGATTTGATGTATATAGCAAGTGATGGGAGACACTCCATGAAGGTGCTACATAAACAAGGTGCAGAAGACGGAAGAGTTAAGTCCCACCATAAGATTAGCTGAAACTGCCAATGCAAATAAAGATTTGGTAATGTACTGTGAAGCTGCTAGATTTCAGTGGTACCATCAGCTGAGGAGTTGTTGACAGAAATATTCCCTGGTGGCACAGAATTCACTTGATGCTACTGCAGATATGACTGATTTAAAGCTTGGCTGGGGTACAAGAGGCTATACTGATAGAAAGAGATGGAAAAGATATGGTCTGTGAATGGGAATAGTGGCTGGCACTGCACATGCCATGAAGGTATATGTGTGATAAGAAAACAGATGTAACTGTGTGTGTAAATTCTGTGTATATACACTACCCACTTTATTGAACATGGTCATGCAGAGAGATATCAACTCACCTCCACACTTCAATGACCCCAGCAGTGATATTGGTAGCAGGGGTGCACAAGACAAAGGCCTCTTAATGAGGTAAAGGGAGTGGAGGTTTTTATCCCTCTTAGCCAAAAAAAAAAGTCTTAAATTTCAGTTGATCACCCTTTTAGTGGTTTTATTTACTTGAAAGCCTATTTGATTTTTATCAGTTAATTTGCAGGAAACATGTATATCTGCAGCTTCTGCTGTAACAGATGCTTGTTAAGATATAATCTGAATGTCTTGCCTTGTGGACTATTACAATTTAAACATGAGGGACTTTCCTTGCTGCTCATGTGTAGTAAACATGCCCAGATGCCACACTTATTGTGGTATACTGTGTGCTCAAAGTAGGAACTAACAAAGCTCCCCTTAATTCTGAGTTAGTGGGGTGACTTATTTTATAACAACTGTTTACACCTAACAACAAGTATTAATCATGAGCAAACCCTGATTAAGATGATGAGTATTAGCGGACACTTTTACATAAAAGATACAAAATGAGTCTAGCACAGAGAGAATAACAAACATATATTACTTATGTAGGCCAAACCTTTTAGTACGGTGCAGTGGTGCAGCAGTAGCGTTGTCGCCTCACAGCAAGAGGCTCTCCAACTTGATTCTTGGCTGTGGTGCCTTCTGTTCGGAGTCTGCATGCCCTCCCTGCATTTGTGTGGGTCTCCTCCAGCAGCTCTGGTTTCCTCCCACGTTACAAAGACATGCATCTGGAGTGTTTCTCCCCAGGCCTCCACTGAAAATTGACTTTGTTCCAAGTTGGACTTTCCCAGTTAATGAATGTTAAATAAATAAATAAGTATACTAATGCTGTAAGTCTGCTAGTGTACAGGTTGTGGCTGTGGTTTGTATACAGGCACTCTCTTGGAAGAGTGGACCTAGCACCCATGGGTTTGAAAATGTTACCAGTTCTCCAGTCATTTGCTGGAGTTTAAGACATCAGCTTCAGGTGTTTCATGTGCTGACTGATTCTGCACCAAGACACATCACTGTAAGATGACACAGAAAGGGAAGGCCATTTGTATGCAGTAGAGTAGGTGGAAAAAAACTTAAAAAAAATCCTTGCCACTTAAGAATATCTGCTGCTTGACTCTATCATTCCAATACTACAACATCTAGCATAATTGTGAAAACGTTAATGCTTCCAGATTTGTATTACTGTAGTACCTCACAGGATGCCCAGTAGCAAGTCTTGCCTAAACCCAGGCTACCGGCCAACAGTCTGTGACGTCTTAGTAAACTTAAGTAATATTCATACCAATGGCGGCATGAATATTCATTGTCTATTTGTAGTTTACCATTTTCCTCAATGTAGTGCAGTTTCGGAGCTGGTATATTTAATTAACAGGGGGGCTTGCCCCCCTGCAAAAGTGAAGGGGAAAAATAATATTAGCAGCTATAATGCTATTATTTTTTCCATCATTTTCGTGGGGGGGGGGCAAGCTCGCTTGCACCGCCCCCGCTAATTAAATATACCAACTCCGAGATCACACTACATTGAGGAAATGGGTATAGTACGAATAGACAATGAATATTCATGAATATTCTTGCTGCATCTGCATGGGTGTATGTTTCTCATACGACCACATACCCTTTTCACCTGCCAGTCACTAAGACCACGCCCACATCCGCACAGAACAGCCTGTGAGGCACTACAGTAAAACAAAGCCATGCTCTATTTGAAAAGAGGTCTCCCCCCATCTGCTCGTGTGTGGTGCAGTGAAGCAGTAATGGATGTGATAACAGAAACAAATGATATTAGTCATTAGAGCATTGAGGATAGATTAGTAAGCTGATGGAGCAAAGAAAGAAAAACAGCCAAATAACCACCCACCCGCGCAGTCTGGGCCAGCTGAAGTATGCAGTGCTAAGAAAGAAAGGAAATAAGATACCAGAAAACAGGAGTCAAATGATCTAACAAGTAAATGACCCTAAAGCTGCCAGCACCCTGAACAAATAACTGTTATTGATTAGTAGGTATCGTATTTGCAAAAAATTATGTATGTTTGCAAACAGTATCATGAGCTGTGGGAATATAATTGTTTACTTAAGGACTCTTTAGTATATCTTTACAGATTCAATACACGTTTATAATTTCTGATACAGTCATTATAGCTGATTTTCTTTGAGTTAAGAACTTTTGAGTGTGGATGGCTGACTCAGACTTGGAGCAGGGCCTCGGTCGCTTTCTGTTAGCAAACTGTCAAGCATCATGTCTGGAGGAGAAGACGTGACTCACTGTTGTACATTTTCCAGATTCTGATGTACCAAGCACTTAGTTCAGTTAGGACCTGGATTTTGTAAGTGTCTGTGAAGATTAATTCTTGTTGAAAGTTAGATCCAAATGAGCAAAAGCTTTCATATTGTTTACACATGAACTGACATAAAAAGTGGTTTATTAATGATGGGAGTTAGGGATGATTTACATCTGCATGTCTGATCTACCTTATACCCAAGATGTAAAATTAACCTGTTCCAGAAAATGAGCTTTCTAAAAGTGGCCCTAATCCAAGTCAGTATTAAAATTGCAAATCAAAATATTAAAAGTAGATCAGAGTGTGTAACTTTCTGAGTTTTATGCATGATGCTGCTGATTTATTATGTGTTGTGGTTGTCAGTTTACAGATAAACATAAGGAAGTAAATCTTAGAGTAGTGGTGCTAGCAATAAACATCATATATACCATGATATTCATAGTTAATCAATTTATGTCACCATATGACTTGTCAAGTTCCTCCTTCCAGTATACACTTGTGATGAGTGATTCAGTCCACTTGACAGACGCAGTCATATTTTTCCCATATTTAATGAAGCACTAGGTTACAGCCTTAAACCATCTAAAATATTATATTTAAGGGCAGAAAAATATGAATATAAGTCAAGAAATATGGACTACTTTTGAAGGGGCAATGTGTGATTCATTTGTACTGATACAGACCTTGGTGGACAGTCACCTTTTGAGATTCATTGGACTTGAATGGTAGTCCTTGACAAGCGGTATTCAGAAGAACACATGGGAAGAACAATATTTAGTCTTGTTGCAAAGTGTCTGCCTCTGATTTTACATAGCAGTGATAACCGATCTTTAGCATGACAACTGCAATAGTTATTTTTATTTTATTTATTTATTTATTTGACATTTGTTAACCAGGTTAGCCCGATTGGGCAAGTAGCCCTTTATTCAGTGGAGACCCCAGGAGAAAAGCTCCAACATATACAAAAATAGTAAATAAAATACAGTACAAAATCCAAAGTAGGATACAGTGCTCCTTACAACAAAAGTGTCAGAGCTTACAAATTATTTACAGTCAAGTAGCATATTAGAAATTAATACTGGTAAGATTCAAGATAGAGAGAGAGAGAGACAAAATGTACAAAGACCATACGTATGTAGCAGTAACTCAAAGTAGCCAAAATATACATAGAGCATATGTACGTAGTAGTAACTCAAAGTATAGAGAGATCCCAGGAATAAGTGAGGGGAACAGTGGAAGTTGTTTAGGTTGGAGTGGGGCAATATCTTCGATGGATTCACACCTACCCTGTGATATTAGTGGTATTTTATTGACAGTCCTTGTCATGTTATCTAGGCTTGTAGGCCATCATAAACCAGTTCATGACATACCGTAGTGCTTTGTTTGTTCTGATGCCAACGTAATTTATTATGTCTAACTGTATCTGTTACAGATCTTTGTAAATATAGGCTTGGTACACATTATCACCTTATGTACACACTATCACCTTCTGCAGCATATTTTTGCCACCCATTTTAAACAGTTTTGAAACATGCAGGTTTTCCTTCTCTGGTGTTCCAAGTACCTTTCTATTACACCATGGGTTCCTACTTTTTCGGCAAAATTTAGTTGTTTTCTTATTGATGGTTCCGCATGCCTATAGTAGCTGTTCTACTACTGGTTCCATCCATATTGCTGCTGTTTGTTATGACTTACTGGAAGGTAAGTGGGTGTATTCCCTTCCCAGGTATATCCCCATTATATCACCCCTATTAATTGTTTCCCCCAAAAACTTTGCCATAGACTGCTGCCATTGTCTCATGTACTTGCGGATTCCCATTTTCTCTCTTACTTCATGTTCAGTCTGTGTTCTATTCTGCTGTCATACTTCTAGTATGTGTTACTAAGTGCTGCAAAGTCAGTCTGTGCAGGCTGCTGCTGTTTTACTTTCTTCACATGTTGTTTTTGCCATCACATGTATTCTATGGGATGCAGTCTGTATTTTTGTTCTGTGGCCTAACCCCTTAGCCCACCCCTTGGTTTGGATTGCATCCTAGTGCCTTGAAAAGCTATAGCCTATATACTGTTAATTGGTTTTTAACTCATGGTAGCTGTTAATGGAAAACTTAACACCTAACTCTCCAGAGGATCTTGTTAGTCCAGCACCAATGAAGCCAGCATAGAATGGAAGAGGTCTTGGGTTTGAGTCCCAAATGAGAACTAATTATTTCATTTCATACTTCTGATCCTATAATAATTCTGATGCCTAAGCAGAGGGCTATCTCTATGTGTGTGTGTGTGTGTGTGTGTGTGTGTGTGTGTGTGTATGCGTGCACACACGCATGCACTCACATGTGTTTGTGTATGTGTTTTGTCATACATAGCATATCACTTTTTGCCCTTTTTCTCGTATTTGAAGGGACAGCAATATCTTACACCAGATGGTGATGGTCCTTACCTTTAGTTCACTGAATTGCACTGCATAAAGTTACAGATTTTCCAGTGTGCTAAATGTAGAAGAATCCTGATTTTTGAAAAGGTTGTATATTACAGGATCTGCCAGTGGAGTAGAACAAATTTTGAATGTTGTTTTTGAAAATAACACTGTTTTTTAATAATTAGTAGCACCATTGATATGTCTATAGAAAAAAGTGACATTCAGGTAGAGGAAAAAAATACATGTATATTTTTTGTCCCCCCCCCAGACCTCATTGTCACCAGCCTGGCCCCCCAGTGTCCATTGTTCATAACAGGTCTACTAGCTACACTACAGCCCCTAGACTTACTCCATATTTGCTGAGGATGGTCGTGGTACTTAGTGTCCCTGGGGTTTGGCTCAATTGTGCTTCTGTCCAGGGGGATTTTTCTGTTTATGACCAACCCACTCCATTTCCCCATCCCTCACCCTCATTGATTATGGCTGAGGGCAGCTCCCCTCTTTGGAGCATGTCTCCCTTTAGGGAGCGTATCAGTGTATGCACTCCCACCTAGGATGAGCACTCTCATCCCTTCCCTGTTGCTCCATCAGTTGCCAGAACCACTAACAGGGCTTCATTTATCCCTCTATGCCATAAACACCCCTCATGTGTGGATTTCAACTACCCTATTTCATATTTAAAAGTATTTAAAACACGCCAATCTCCAATCAAAGACAGTGATCCTATACTTTTGCAGGGTTCACAGACTGCCATTCAGTGCACCCTTTAGATCCTGAAGGGCAGTTCAAGTCAATTAACAACCAGTGTGTATAAAGAATATGCAACAAAGTGATCTGAAAGGTATAAGCTTCATTCCTAGTTGAAGTACACACACATTAGTGCTATCATCCAGGACTTTACAAAAGCTTCTAACTGTTTTAGAAATTTAGGTGAGTTCTGGTTCAGGGAACATGCTGGTGCATTTTCTCCCTGCCCCCCTCTTTTTTTAACCCCTTTGCCTTCTGGCAATCAACTCCCTGTGACTTATCTGACCCATTTATTTTTTATGGGGACAAGATCCATGAGGTGAGAGCTGATCAGAGCGACATCATCCAGGCAGACATCAGGGTCTTCTTCATTAGTTACAGAAGTTCCTAGTAACCCCATCAGAAAACCCAGGAGATGCGGTCTGCCTCTTTTGATGAGGTAGCATGTAAGCTTCCCTGTGTATCTGTCGCCATTACCTATATGGCTGTGCTGTGGCAGCATGTCTGTCTGGTCTGGATTCCATGGGTTGTACCACCCAGAGATCCACTGGATGTTGCCTAAGTGTTGAGCCAAACCTCTTCCCTTTCAACAGGATGGGTGAGCTCGTGTGATCTCCCCTAACCTGTTGCCCTGCTTCCTCCAGCTACCATGCCCACTAATTGCTCATATGTCATCTAGGTTGCAGTTAGGACTTTATTCCTCTGTGCCATAGGGATGGGGTTCCCTGACCACTGTTTGTTTGATTTCTTAATGTATTGTTTAGGAGAATAAGGATGTTATTGATTTAGTTTTCTATGTGGTTAAAAGTGAGCCTGGGTCGTAGGTGAAAAAGGGTGTGGGAACCAGCTCATTTACCTGGTAGAAAACAAATAGTTGCAAAAGTTAATATAGTTAAATTAAAATATATAAATGAATAAATATTAATGAGTAGTTGCACTTTCTTCTCACTGGTTTGTGCATTCATATGTCTGTATGTGGGTTTTCCCCCCTACTAACAGTTTTAAGGTAAATGTTCGTTGTGTTTTTTGTGTTTATTTTACATGGCCGGCTTTCCGAAATCGATCACATGGTCTTGCCCATATGAAAGTCGACTTTGTGAAAAGTTGCCCATGTAAGGTAGGCCCATATATAAATATATATATATATATATATATATATATAGACTCCACAAATGATCCCAGCACTCAAAAATAAATCACAATGTCAGCTTTTTAAAGTAGAAGGTAATTTATTAGGACATCCACAGCCCCATAACACAAACCGGTGGCCGGTTTCGCTCACAGCGTCCTCAGTGTGCAGTCAAAAATTAGAAAGGCAGATCTAGATATACGCGCAATGCGTATAAAGTACGTCACTCATTAAAGAAACAGTGCCTGGAAAATAACCATTTAACCCGAGCTCATAATGGCTACGGATTGAAGTTGTTTATGCTTGTCTATATATGAAAGTAAAAAAATGAACAAAAAATAAATAATCATGAACAAAAAAGTGAATGCTTAAATATATATCTCTATCAAGCACATTGCTTAAAAAAATAATACTATATTGTTCTTTGATAATTACTATAATGCATGATAGAATAACCTAACATTCACCCAAACATATACAAACATATGAATACATAAACACTCCCATAGCAAAAAAAAAGGAAAAGGAAAAAACAAGCCAATATGGAACACCTAGTAGACAACCACACTAAATTACATCAATTGTATTAAAAAATACAAAAATAAATGATAAGAGTATGAGTATGTCAATTTGACACTCTCACAATCTTACCAGTATCTCCTAATAAAACCCACCATCTAATAGCAAAAGTGCAATAAAGTTAATAAACCCCAATGGTCTATATATGATTAGAAATATGCAAAAATCCCTCTAATAGAAACATGTAATATTACAAAAACCACAATTATTACCAGTGGTCATTTAACCCTGGTTTAAACATGGCCCCCAGGTTTGTAATCCAGCGGCGCTCCTTATTAGTTAACATTTGGTGTTTATGACTGTCCCCTAAATTAGGTGCCACAACTTTATCCAAACCTATAAATATAAAGTGTGATGTAGGATGAACTAATTTATGTTTATATAGCGCACTTCTTGTGCGTTGACACTTAATGTCACTAATATGTAAGCAAATCCTTTGCTTCAACGCACAAGAAGTTTGCCCTACATAAAAAGCTCCACACTGGCAGACAGCCATATATATTACCCAAGTGCTGTTGCATGTAATAAAGCATCGTATGTCAAATACCTTTTTTGTGTTAACTGAAGTGAAAGATGTAGTTTTAGCCATGACTTTACATTGTCTACATGTACCACAAAATGTACTCCCCTTAATACCCAGTGTATCAGTGTTGGATAGATAATCTTTTTTAAATTTAGAAAAATGTTGGCCTAAGTTCTTACCCCTTTTGTATCCAAAATGACAAACCCTGTCAATGTGTTTACTGAAAAACGCATCAGATTCCAAAATATGCCAATGCTTCATTAATACATTTTTAATAGAAAATGTATTAGTTCCATAAGTTGTAATGAACCTAGTATAGGGACCATCACCTTTACGTGCCCTATCAATTAATAGGGAGTCCCTGTCTGCAGAACAAGCATCATAGTTGGCCCTACTGATTATATTTCTATGGTAACCCCTATGCAAAAATCTAGACTCTAAATCCAAAGCTTTGTTGTGATACCATTCATCAGAAGAACAAATCTTTCTGACTCGTTGAAACTGTGACCCAGGTATGTTTAAGATAGTGTGGGGGGGATGGCAGCTATTGGCATGTAACAGGGCATTTTTGGAGAAGGGTCTTTTATATAAATCAGTATAGAGAGAACCATCATTCTCCTTGCCCACTAGTACATCCAAGAATTCTACTTCATGCAAATTGATTTTGCCTGTAAATTTTAAACCATGAACATTAGAATTCAAATATGATATAAAAATTTGCCAAAGCTCCCTGGACCCCCCCCACACTACCCAACAATCATCAAGGTATCTTCTCCACATGATTAAATATGGCTTGAACATGGTGTAAATGTACTGTATTTCAAAGTAACCCATAAACAGATCAGCATAGGTGGGGGCAAAAGTAGCCCCCATCGCTGTGCCCTTTACCTGTAAATACCATTGTTGATTAAATGTAAAGGCATTATGTTCAAGCATTAACCCAAGAATATTGATCAAAAATTCTTGCTCTTCACTGGAGAAGACACCTGAGTAGTTCATCCAATATTTAATTGCCTCAGTGCCTCCCGTATGTGGTATAGATGTATAGAGGGATTGGACATCTAATGTTCCCAAAAATTGATCTCTGTCAACTTGGATATCATCTATTAATGCCAGAAATTGTTGAGTGTCCCTTATACGAGCTCTTACATAGGACAACAATTTCTTCAATTTGAATTCCAAGTTAATATAGTTAAATTAAAATATATAAATGAATAAATATTAATGAGTAGTTGCACTTTCTTCTCACTGGTTTGTGCATTCATATGTCTGTATGTGGGTTTGCCCCCCTACTAACAGTTTTAAGGTAAATGTTTGTTGTGTTTTTTGTGTTTATTTTACATGGCCGGCTTTCCAAAATCGATCACATGGTCTTGCCCATATGAAAGTCGACATTGTGAAAAGTTGCCCATGTAAGGTAGGCCCATATATATATATATATATATATATATATATATATATATATATATATATATATATATATATGGGTCTACTTGAGTAGACCAAAATTCCATTAAATCAAGTTTTACTTAACAGAGACGATAGTACCGAAAACTTAGTTTAACAAACGTTCATATCACCAGAATTTTAATCCGTGAAAGGAAGCAGTTGGCAGACATGGGGAAATTTCCCCTTTTTCCCACTGTAGTGCGATCTTGGAGTTGTTATATTTAGTTAGGGGTGTGTGGAGGTGAAGCCCCCCTACTTGGGTGGGTTTGACATTCTTTGGTGTGCTTGTTTTTTATGTTGGTCAACTGCAAAATTCCGGTGATGTGAACGTTCATTAAACTAAGTTTTTGCTATTGTCATCTTGGTTAAGTAAAGTTCGATTTAATGGAATTTTGGTCTACTCATGGAGACCCATATCTATGTATCTATCACACACACACACACACATATATGTATGTATATACATATACATACATACACACATATACGTATGTATATACATATACATACATACACACATATACGTATATAAAGCTAAATACACTTTCCTGTCTGACATCAATAACTAAGTAAAAATAAGAGAAATGTAAAATTTAATTAATAATTATAAGTTTGGGGCTAGTGATTCTTTCTTGCACATCTGTTTTAATGTATCCAATTGGCTGCTGCCCTAGAGTGTGACAAATGGCATTTCAGATCCAGAGCCACTGCAGTGTGAAGCAAAAGAACCTGGGAATGTCTTGTCACTGTGTGAACATCTTCAGTTAAAATTTTGATTTTTTTTTTTAAAGATTTCTCTTCAGTAGTAACAAAACTGTCAATAAGAACAGTCTCTACTGAGGATAAATTGCTACATTACATGGTAGTTATTTGTACAGACATTGTTCACAAAATAGGGCTTTGTGTGTAACCTTTAAGTCAGTGGGCAGCCTGCCTAATTTGTACAGTGACATTCTATCATTTACATCTGGGGCATCATGCATGGAGAGGTAACATTACCCTGAAAACTTCCCTGCTCAGTTCCTGATTTCAGGGCGCATCTGCGGGCGATTAAGTGAACTTCTGGTAGGTCACCATCAGTGCTAAAGACATTGATGTGTTTTGTACCGAGTGTATGCACATGAGAATTTTTGACTACATCTCTTCCAAGTAAGAGGTCCATTCTACAAGTAGATCATTTCCGAGTTAAACAGTTTTTGTATTTTATCTTTTGCTTTTGTTTACCGGGAATGTCCGACTGAGCATGGGACCCATTTTTAGCAGAGGCCTGGGAAGAAAGGCACCAAAGTTCAAATAACAGTAACAGAGTGACACTAACATTTGAAAGGCAGTAATATGTAATAGTCTTTACAACATTTTTCAAAAGAGGGAGAGCTGACAAGGGTAGTTGTAGGTGAAGGAGTATAACAAAATGGAGAAAAGGGAGAAAGTTACAGTAGAGATAGAAGAAGAATATGGAGGGATCTGAGCGGAGCTGAGATTGAAGAGAAGTGACATGCTGATCTGGTATAGCACACATGCACAGCCATGAGTTGGGTGAGTTAAGCTTTAGCTGTAGTTTAAATTACTTGAGTGTGCAGTCCTGTCTTACTGTTATGGGGGTAGAGTTCCAGATTTTTGATACTTGATGGGCATTAAGGGAGCAGCCTCCACAGTTATTACGTTTTGACGTATGTAGGAGGTCTTTGCTATAGTGAGTTGCATGGTTGTACAACGTTGGCTAGAGATGGACAGTCATTTGGTTTGTTAGATTAATTTTTGATTATAGCAGTGGGGACTGTAGCTGAATTGCTGACAGTTTGATTGAGTTTGCCTTTTTTTTTTTGTGGTCCAAGTTTTCCAGGCAGCATCTCAAAGTTTCATGAAATGTTTTGTGCTTCTAGATAGCCAGGTGTCAGGATTTGACTTAACTCATTTTTTTAATGTTCATTTAGGAGTTTTAGGAATGTATTATTGAAAAAGTAAAGCATAATTGAGTGACAGGGCTTAGGGTTAGTTCAGTTGTACTGTTTTAGGTTTGAGATGAATGTGTCTTTGTTGAAATTTGAGAGTTTACAAGTCACAGTAAAGTACTGTTGTTTCTGATTTTTGTTTGATTCAAGATGGCAAATATAGGGAGATGGTCACTCAGAGTCTTAGAGGGTTCCAGAGTTAGAAATTTCACCTGTCATATAAGTGAGGTTCCCATCTATTGTGGTGCCCTTGTTATTTTTGTTGTTAAAGTGAGTTGTAGTCGTGATCAGTTGTGTTAGTTCATATAGATTAATGGTATGAAATGGGTGTGGTTCTTAATGGAGAGAGAGGGAGAGAGAGTTGATATTAAAAGTCACCTAATGATATTTTTTCATGGGAGATGTTGGATGCTACCCAGCAGAAGAGATCTGTGGTACTGTGATTGTTTACAGGTGGGATATAAGCTCCTATTCTGTCCAAGGATTTTTGCAGATTTTTAGTAGATATCAAGATTTCAGTTTTGTCAAACTGGAGGGGGGGTGTTAGGGTGTCAAGGTGAGTTGTAAAGTGTTTTTATAGAGAATTGCAACTCTGTCAGCTCAGCTCTCTTATGTTTTCTGTATTCCCTCAGTGTGTTATAATCCAGTGGAACTATCTCATTATCTCTTATTTAATGTTTTAGCAACGCCTCTGTATTACTATAATGTCAAGCGAATGCAAGGCAAGCCATACATGGAATTCTGGTAACTTGTTATAGATGCTTCTAATGTTAATATGAACGATAAATAGAGAAGAGGAGTTTGTGGAGTATTATGTGGGCGATATGGGCTCAATGGAAGTAGTAGGGCGGGATGAGTGAGGGGTACAGGTCGGGCGAGGGTTAAGGTAGATATCGCCACTGTGTTTTAAATTTTGGGAGATGTACCGATAGATTGTCCGCCATTTTAATTTGTTTTTCTGTTTCAGGCTCATTTTGTCAGTTATGAGAGTGTGTTTATATTATACTTAAGGAAATCTACAGTTCTGAGAGGGAATAAGGTAGGGGTTATGTCTGGTGAGGTCAGGTGAGAGTTTATTAGTGTTGCTAGTGAGATACAGGATGAGGGAATGAAACGGTTTAGTATCATTTCATTGAAAGACACAATATTTTTCAGTTATTTCACTGACTCAAATGGTTGAAAATGTGAATGCTGTTTTTACCATATGTCGACTATGGTGAGAAAGATGTTTGGCATATGAACCAGTATGAATTTTGCTTTAAAATCACAGTTAAAGTGAATGCTGATTTTGCAAGAACCAGTCACTTCCGTGCTTTCACTTTTACACATTTGGAAGGTTGTGGTTCGCAGATTTTTCCAGTTACCCATGTGATTACACTATTTTGAAATCCGCGTGTCATTCAACAAAATTATAGTAAACCGATTGAAACATGTGACAGAGGGTCTATGTTAAATCAGCGAATGCTTAAAAAAGTGAATGCTGATTTTATTGACCCTCTTTAAGTGAAAGTTGAAAATCCCGAACACTCGGAACAACGATTTTTTTCCCAGGGAAAAAAAATCGCTGGGTCATTTTTGGGACTTAGCCATTTCCTCCACTGTGGTGCAATCTCAGAGTTGGTATATTTAAGTAGGGGGGTTGTGGGGGGGGGGGTAAAGCCCCCCACTTTATTTACTGTTTTGAAGTCCTTTTTTTTGGTGGAACAGCGATTTTTTTCCCTGGGAAAAAAATCGCTGTTCCTAGTGTTCGGGATTTTCAGCTTTCGCTTAAAGAGGGTTAATAAATCAGCATTTGCTGATTTAACATAGACCCCGTGACAGAGTGTATGAATGGCTGTTAGCTGGGTGAGGATTAGGGGGAAGGAGAGAGTTGGTATTAGTGAATATGTTATGCTTGGAGAGAAACTGGACGGGTTGGGTACGTAGGTTTATGTGAGGAGTGAACTTAAATAAGTCTGTGTTAGCACTGGGAGAATGTTGTGGTGGTACTGGCTTGAAAATGTATTATGTGAGCTATGGTAGGAGCCTCTAATGCATTTGTTGTATAAATTCAGAGTGGAGTGGACCCAATATCGTTGAGATGGGAAATATTATATTAGTGGGTTAGCAGGTGGAGTTTAGAGGTACGATGATGTACATTGACTTGAAGTTGTGTGTCCTCAGTGGAGTGCAAAACTTAGTAGAATATATTAGCAAAGGGTAGGTGTTTGTTTGAATGCATGGTGTGGCTTTAGGAGGCTGGTTAGATGAAGAGATTTGAGGCTATGGTACAGAAAGGTTAAATCTGATGATCTAATCTGAGGAATTAATATCTGAGTGAGACAGTCCTCAAACTAAACATGAATTCATTCATTCTAGGACTGAAAGTGTTAAGACTTATCAGAACATGACAAAAATTGTAAGGCATAGCAAAAAGTGGTGTTTCCAGTAAATGTTAAAATGTGCTGTGTAGTCATAACACTCTTGGAGAAGACGTAAAGTACCTTTTATCATCCTTACAAATGCCGTGGTGGTGCAGGGGTTAGCTTTGTCACCTCACAGCAAGAGGTTCTCTGATTTGATTCTCGGCTGGAGCGCCTTCTGTGTGGAGTCTGCATGTCCTCCCCACGGCTGAGTGATGTTTAAAGACATGCAGGTAGGTGCATGCATGAATGGGTGTACCTTCATTGAAGGCTGAGCGTTGGGCTGACATCTCGGCACCATAAAAATCTACTGCCAGTCATAAGTGGACTGGCATTCCACTGTGGTGACCCCTAACCAGGAAAAGCCGAAAGACATTACTTTTACAAAATTTGTTGTATCCTCTGATCTGTAGGCCATAGTAACCAAACAGTGGGATGACATGTGATCATTGCATTTAACAGGTATGTTTACAGGACTGGTCCTTGTTTAGTCTCTTCCTAAGTCCCCTGCACCTCCACATTCTGAATTATTGCCAAACAGGCATATCGCTTCTACATGAGACCAGAAAATGAAAGATTAGGTCATCTGTAACATCTGGTAAAGTAAGGAGGTTATGTTGCAGGTAATGGTTTGCTCCCTAAATTGTAAAATGTTGGGGTGAATCCAGAGCACCCCTGTTATATACCTTGTTAATCATTCTGTCACCAAGGGCTGTGTTCTTATCCCTGCTCTGTGGAGGATAGGAGGAGTAATTAATTCTCCCTCAGAAATGAAGCCCTTCATCTTTTTATTAGTGTTTCCAAAGTGGATACATTTCCATACTTGTCTTACCAAATCTTGGGTGAGTTGTTAACATCTGTCTGGCAGAGCATATTGAAATCCATGGATTAATCTTAACCAACTCAGTGAGGCTTTCAAGATTATGGAGGGACAGGTGCAGCACCTATCAGGCAGACTGAGGGCATTCCTTATGTTATGGAGTAAAGATAAAATTCTGGAGCAATCTTCGATGAGTATTCCAAGGCTCTTGTTTTGGTTTTATTAATTGTGCAACCTGTAGTAAACCAAAAAAAAGAGCCTTGGATTGCTCATGGAAGACTGCTTCAGTATATAAATATCCCCAAGAATTACACATATTAACAGTGATAGAACCAAATAACTTCACAAAGAGGTCAGGATTGAACCCTGGACCACTGAAGCAGAAACATGCCAGCCAAGACATTATGATACCATGCCCTCATGGAATTATTAACTAATAGTGGAGAATTTGCCTTACTTGGAGCTTTGCTAGTTTGGCATTGTCTAACTGACAGAGCAGAAACT